>NC_045776.1:8740454-9043484 GCF_008692025.1 Phocoena sinus | reverse complement strand
TTAAGGTAATTTTCGATATGTATGGTCCTGTTACTATTTACTTAATCGTTTTGGGTTTGTTATTGTAGGTCTTTTCCTTCTCTTGTGTTTCCTGCCTAGAGAAGTTCCTTTAGCGTTTGTTGTAAACCTGGTTTGATGTTGCTAAATTCTCTTAGCTTTTGCTTGTTTGTAAAGGTTTTAATTTCTCTGTTGAATCTGAATGAGATCCTTGCTGGGTAGGGTAATCTTTGTTGTTGCTTCTTCCCTTTTATCTCTTCAAATATGTCCTGCCAGTCCCTCCTGGCTTGCAGAGTTTCTTCTGAAAAATCAGCTGTTAACCTTATGGGGATTCCCTTGTATGTTGTTTGTTGCTTTTCCTTTGCTGCTTTTAATATTTTTTCTTTGTATGTAATTTTTGATAGTTTGATTAATGTGTCTTGGCATGTTTCACCTTGGATTTATCCTGTATGGGACTCTCTGCTCTTCCTGGACTTGATTATTTCCTTTCCCATATTCAGGATGTTTTCAACTATAATTTCTTCAAATATCTGTTTCCGACCCTTTGTTTTTTTCTTCTTCTTCTGGGACCCCTATAATTCGAAAGTTGGTGCGTTTAATGTTGTCCCACAGGTCTCTGAGACTGTCCTCAATTCTTTTCATTCTTTTTTCTTTATTCTACTCTTCAGTTGTTATTTCCACTATTTTATCTTCCAGGTCACTTATCCGTTCTTCTGCCTCTGTTATTATGCTATTGATTCCTTCTGGAGAATTTTGAATTTCATTTATTGTGTTGTTCATCATTGTTTGTTTCCTCTTTAGTTCTTCTAGGTCCTTGTTAAATGTTTCTTGTATTTCCTCCATTCTATTTCCAAGATTTTGGATCTTCTTTACTATCATTATTCTGAATTCTTTTTCATATAGACTGCCTATTTCCTGTTCAGTTCTTTGTCCTGGTGGGGTTTTACGTTGCTCCTTCACGTGCTGTGTATTTCCCTATCTTTTCATCTTGCTTAACTTACTGCATTTGCGGTCTCCTTTTCGCAGGCTGCACGTTCATAGTTCCTGTTGTTTTTGGTGTCTGTCCCCAGTGGGTAAGGTTGGTTCAATGGCTTCTGTAGGCTTCTTAGTGGAGGGGACTGGTGCCTGTGTTCTGGTGGATGAGGCTGGATCTTGTCTTTCTGGTAGGCAGGACCATGTCTGGTGGTGTGTTTTGGGGTGTCTGTGAACTTATTATGATTCTAGGCAGCCTCTCTGCTAATGGGTGGGGTTGTGTTCCTGTCTTCCTAGTTGTTTGGCATAGGGTGTCCATCACTGCAGCTTGCTGGTCATTGAGTGGAGCTGGGTCTTAGTGTTGCGATGGAGATCTCTGGGAGAGCTCTTGCCATTTGATATTACATGGGGCCGGGATGTCTCTGGTGGACCAATATCCTCAACTTGGCTTTCCCAACTCAGAGGCTCAGGCCTGACACCCGGCCAGAGCACCAGGACCCTGTCAGCCACGGAGCTGCTAGTGTTGGATGGTCTCTTGTAGAGGCAGTGGGTGGCTGTGACTCACCTCGTGGACAAGGACACTGGCAGCACAATTTCTGGGATGTACTCCTTGGCGTGAGCCCTCCCAGAGTCCTTGAATTTTAAATAGAATCAATTAGTGCAGTTGTGAGTTTACCTCCTATCACAGGAAACCACAGAATTGCAGATGCAAAGTATGTAGTTTAACCAATTATTGGTTTTAGTTTTTGCTGTTGTTTGTTTTTTTGCCCCCCAAGCAATAAAATGTTGAAAAAAACAGAGGTAAATATTTGTGTGATTGAGTAAAAAGATTCTACCAAAGAGGAAATGGGCAGTGAAAAGATGGCAGTGTCTTTCCCAGTGGGGTTGAAAAATTTTGGAGTCAGTGTGCTAGAGAGAGCAAGCTGTTAAGATAGGTGGTAGTGAGAAGGTGTGCATGGTAGTTACAAGCAAGGCCAGGATATTTACTGTAAAAGCAATTAGCTGGGTGGAGGAGAAGGACACAATTATTAGAGAAGAAGAATTGAAGGGAAAAAAATGCAAGTTTTTGAAAAAACATTATGTAAATGTTGAAGTTAAGAAGCATTGAGAAGGAAGTAATATGGAAGAGAGTAACCATGAGCCAAAAGCCAAATTCTTTGAGAAATGAGGGGGTCAGTGGATTATGACTTGAATGAGGAGGGGTGGCAACTGAGATAACCTGATAACATGAGGTTCAAATATTGATGATTTTAGAGGAGAGATGTAGAGGGTGTCTGTGGGAGGTGGAGATGGTTTGGAAGGGGCAATAGAGAACAAGGAGAAAACCTATCTTATGTATAGTCCCCACAGTTAAGAGATGCTGAGAAAAAATGTAATATTAATTCCTTAAAGAAAACAAAAAAAGAAAACAAAACAAAATTTAAAAAACCCTCTGTCCATAGTAATCACCTATTTCAACATTTACACAAAAAAAGTAAAAAAAAAAAAAAAAAAAAACCAAACAAAACTCAAAAAACCACCTTCCCCTTATCCATAAAATCATTTTCAAAATTATCATAGAAGTTACTAAGTTTTATGGCTTTTCATGTCTTCAGCTCACAGAATATTTCCAGCCTTATCACTTAGCCTTTTACCCCTAAGTACTTAGAGTCTGAACTTGATCTTTCTGGAGGGTATCCTCCCCTCCCCTCTTCTGGGAAAGTACTGAGGTTCTGTAAATAAACTGAAGTTGAACTTAATGTTCAGCATCATTCCCAAGACACTTACTTGCAACACTTCCCATCAACTTGTTAATCATGATAAAAACAGAATTTGAATTTTCCCCTTCAGTTGAAAAAGTCTGGAGGATAAAGACAGCCTCTTCACATGTTTGTTTGGTTTTTTTCCCCCAGATATTTATATGTGAATTTCCTGATTCAGATTTGACATTGGGGTATATTTGATCAATCCTTGGTAGCAAATCATCGCCAAACTTCTCATGTCATTTCTCTGTAAAGTGTTCTAGCTATTTAACAGAATAATTTGTGGGGTTTGTTTGTGTTTATTGTATTATAATTTAGTTAACTAGCCAAGGCCCTTAGGTGCATAATTTTTCAGGTAATCAATGATCTGAATTGACCTATATGGTGACTGAATATATTGTCCTCCAAGGTGGCTAAGGATGCATGAGAATCCTTATCATTAACTAGAAGAACATTTCTTACTTCTTTGTCTCTCGTTACCCCAGCTTCATCTTTAGAGATCAAGCTTCAAGCTTTTACGTGGGCTGCCAGCAATAGACCAGAGATGAGATTAGTTGCTCATTGCCATGATGCTCACACCCTGTTTCTATCCACATTACAAATTCTCAGGATCAAACTCAATTTTCTTTAAATTCTTTTGTTAAGATTTGTCTGCTTTCACCACTTCACACCAAGGATGGGTAAGATACCATTCTGGCATCAGTTCCTCATCCACATTTTTCCATCTTTATTTCTTTGTCAAAAAGTGACAAAGTGACCCTTAATGAATAGCACTGGGAGTTGAAAAAACAATCAATCATTCGCATAGTGCCAATTTATGGTAACAATAAATATTCAATTATCAAATAGGACTCACACTAACAGGAAATTCCATTTAGTAACAAATTTTACTAATGATTTAAAGGGTACAAGAAACTGTATGGCAGAAACTCAGCATTTTTCTCTTGGAGTGATCTGAGATTATCAACGCAGCTCTCCACAATCTGCCTTCTCTCATGTTAGGATTAAATATGTGAGTTTATTTTTAGCAGTGCATGAGGATATATGACAAAGAACCATTTTATAGAACATCTCCATTTTATATGTCATTAGTTACAGAGATTACTGAACTCTCTTCATCTAGCTATGCCTGCAAAAATCCATATATACCGCTAAAGCATTTCACTGATAAAGAGTCTCCATTACCATTCTGGGAGCAAATAGCATGTGTGTGTTTACCAAAAGGCCTGGTTACAAGAATGTAAATAAGATAATTTGACTAGGTCACTCCTTCTTTCCCAAATGTCCTAGTGAAGTTTATAGTTGCACTGCCAATTCTGTTATTTGCAGAAGAGAATAGGAATAGCTATTAAAGATCATTCAACATGTCAAATAATGAGTATTCTATTCACTGAATGAAGAATTCCCTGAACCTTTTTATTTTTCTGTAGTTCCAATTTGGTAATATTAGAAGTGATATGATTTTGAAAGAATGTAAGCTCCAATGTATGCTCCCTGAGTGATAGATTTTTCGGAAATCTTTTCTCTGTGTGTGTTTTAACATTCAGTCATAGATTAGGGCAAAATATATGTATATTGAGGAAAACCTGTTTCAAAGAAAAAAAAATTGATTTCTATGTACACGACCCATATTCCAACACTCAAACATACATAAGTCCAAACACACACACGTGTGCACACACATGCTCACACACATACAGTCTTACAAATGAATGTTTAACATTTTCTAAGCTTGATTTATATGGGCATTCACTTTTTTTTTTTTTATCTCTAATCCCTTCATCAGTGTGTGGGTTTGAACATTTCTTGCTATTTTTCATGGCTGTGAAGGCAAGCAATCATAATTCAACTGCATGCCACTTCTTAGGCTGTGCCGGTTAATCAGCTGAGTCAGTCCCCAGCTGGAGTCTCTTGCATGCTTTGATTTCACAAAGTCATTAATCTCATTTCCAACTGAGTCAAAACATTACCAACGTTAGTGAAACCCAGTGACTTTCCATTTCCTGGTCAGAGATGTACATGTTCTTCTCAGGACACCCAGGGTGAGAACCTTTAACATATACAGCTGGTGTTTTTGGTCACTTATTTTTAAAACTTTTTCTTACTTATCTCTGGGTTTAATTATTCTGCAGCCTTGATCCTTGAGGGAAAATTTATCTGTTGTCTTTCAACTTTTCTTTAATTTACATGTTACTTAGATGTCAAATATTAACTCTGTTGATGTTAAGAGAAAAAAATTATAACTCTTAAAAATTTGTATGAAAATACATAAAATATACAAAAAATGTAAACTATAACTATATGCTTGGCTATATACAAATACACACACATATTCATAGATCCCATACAAACACACACACATGCACATACACAGCTATATATATAGCATTTTAGAAAACATATTTATGAAAAATTAAACTAATGTTATTCTAGATAGATATAGCCTTTATAGAATTATTTTCCTTTATATATTTTTGGAATTTTCTGTTATCTACAATGTATTCATATTGCTTCTACAGTAGAAATGATGCATTCCTATGTAAAGAATATTATTATTCATATGTGATGAAAACAATACAATAATGGAATTTTATGATTTGGTTTCTGAATTCTGATATTTGAATATGAATCAAACATTTGCATACTGTATGAACATTTACAATTCCACTATTGATCACAGACATTTCTTTACAAACAACTGATTTGTAAGATCTGAAATACACTATTTTGTCATTTTATTCTAGGTGGGAGAATAAATTTTAGTATTACTAAAATATGGAAAATCTTTTAATATGAAAAATTACTATGTTGATAATTAGAAAACATATTTGAAACAAATATAGTGATAATATATTCTATCAACCCATTATGTGGGTCTATGTTTTATATTTATTGAATGACTAATACAAACAATGAATTTCACAGAATTATTTAATATTTACAACAATCCCCCAACGTAAGCAAGTTACCTCCAATTTATAGGGTAGTTCAGGCTTGGAGAATTGAAGTAACATGAAAGGAACTATAGAGCTAGGATTGAATCTAAATTTTTGAGTTTGCTTATGCATTTGTTTTAAATTCTAAAATCAATTTTCTTCTGTCTCAAATTAATGTTTGCTTTTCTACATATTTTGATGTCACTAGATAATATTTAATTTCACTTTTCTATGTAGAGACAGTATAAAAATATTTCATTATGTTCAGATATAAATTAGAACCAGAAAAAGAATAATGATACCATATAGCAGAAGTCGGCAAACTATGGCCATGAGGTCAAATTTGCCCTTTCTCCCAATGTAACACTTTTGCATTTAGGATACTGAAGAAATAAGTTCATCCCTTTGTGTATTGTCTATGGCTGCTTTCTCACTACAACTGCAGAGTATTTGTGACATAGACCATATGGCCAGAAAATCCTAAGAGATTTGCTATCTGTTCCATTATATTAGACATTTGCCAACCCCTACATGTGTTCAAAGTCATTTGTTTTGCAATCGGTCAACTCAAGTTTAGATCAAAGATCTGACACTTCATAGTTTGATAACCACAAACAAATCATGAGACTATTTAAGGCTATTTCCCTAAAGTGGAAATTAGGCATGATTATAGTACCTTCTCCACTGAGATGTTGTGAATGAAACAATATTTTGAAGGCATTGCACAATGCCTGATAATAAGAGAATATTTATTATTATTATCATTCAGCAACATTTTCTAGGTAATTTCATTTTTATTTGCTTGAAAATAACATGAGCATCAGAATCTGCTTCTGTAAGAAAAAATATATTCCTTTCATACTTTCATTATGTACTTCAGCAGCATACTAAAAGTAATATTTTTTTGCCATAAATCATTTTCTATTCTTATATGGGTCTTTCTGGTGAATTCAGAATCTTGCTTTATTGAGTAGAAGTATTCATAGTATAAAATCAATCTACAAACATAGTGTGCAAATATAATCCTATATCTTTTACTTTTCCAAGTAATCTCTCCATAACCACATTTATTATTGGAGGAATCCCATTCCCACATTCTTCAGATCACTGCTGAAAATTGTTCATAAACTCTAGGGAGTTGTTAAAATAATTAGATCTATTTTGTCCCTACAACAGGTTTATCTGGTCAGCCTTGATGATTCTTGGTCCCTAACTATACCTTAAAACAGTTGCTAAATTCTCTCTTGGGTAAAGACTGGGAAACAATATCAACATATAAACCCAATATCATCTGTTGTGGCCCACTTGCAATAGGGCAGTGCATCATTTCAACTTGTTTTTAATACATAAATCATAACAAACATCAACTTCTAAGCCATCTGTAATTGCTAACAACTATGTGGTAAATAGTAGAGTGTGATCGTGAAGTGCTTCTTATACACATCTAATATTTTATCTTTGCTCTTGGGACATATCCTCAATTAATTTGTTAGATCATAGATTTAGGCATAACTAATCCTCTCATTCTGTGGGCTGCTTCTTTCATTATTTCCATCAAATTTTTGTCCACAAGTCTATAACTTCAGCTTTATTTGGCCGGAATATGCAAACTACCCAAATATATCAGTTTGGAAAATAATTTGAAGACATATATTTAACATCTAAAATAATGTTAAAATGTTAAACTGAAGCCATAGTTTTCATTTTTCAAGCCACCTACTAGCTTCTGTTTGAGCAGTGATTTTTTTTTTTTTCAGTTGCTACGGAGTAGCTTTGGTAGTTCAATATAATATTCACCAGACTATATGGTCTCTCTGTATTGATTTTTTTCCAGCCCTTAGCCACAGTTTCTCCCTAGTTCTTTCCATCTGGTTCTGCTGTTTATTAGTATTTTGAGAAACACAAATAATTTTGAGGAACATTGCTTAATTCTATGTGGATTAGCTAATGCAGTATTACTTTCAACATTCCTAACACTTACTAAAATAATCTGCTTTTTTTTTTTTGCAGTACGCAGGCCTCTCACTGTTGCGGCCTCTCCCGTTGCGGAGCACAGGCTCCGGACCAGGGCACGAACCCGTGTCCCCTGCATCGGCAGGCGGACTCTCAACCACTGCGCCACCACGGAAGCCCGAGAAATTATTATTATTATTATTTTTTTTTTTTTTTTTTTATGCGTTACGCGGGCCTCTCACTGTTGTGGCCTCTCCCGTTGCGGAGGACAGGCTCCGGACGCGCAGGCTCAGCGGCCATGGCTCACGGGCCCAGCCGCTCCGCGGCATGTGGGATCTTCCCAGACCGGGGCACGAACCCGTGTCCCCTGCATCGGCAGGCGGACTCCCAACCACTGCGCCACCAGGGAAGCCCGAGAAATTATTTTTTAAAAGCAGATTATTTGGTCTTCCCTGGTGGCGCGAGAAATTATTTTTTAGAAGCAGATTATTTGGCCTTCCCTGGTGGCGCGAGAAATTATTTTTTAAAAGCAGATTATTTGGCCTTCACTGAATAAATCCATTTGTATATGTTTTCTTTATCTCATATAACAAAGCATCCAATTGCCTTACTGGGAAAGTATTCAGAGAGAAAAAAATGTAAATAATTGTTGCTATTTATGTCTGGGTCCTAGACCTTAGATAGCACTCCTCTTTGTATTCATTAATTTAAAAAAAATGTTTACTGATTGTCTACTAAATGACAGGCATTTTTCTCGTCATTGGGATAGAGGATGAAACAGATTTAAAAGAATCTTCATTCTTACATTACTCTCAGGTATAACTCCAAGTAAGCTTTTCCCATAAATTGATTAATTTGTTTCTTCTCAGCTGAAATGGTTCTTTTACTTTGATATTTGCTTGTATAGGTAGAGCACAATTAATTATTAGAGTCAGATGAATGTATTTGTCACTTGATTATGTTTTCATTTTTATTGTCTCCTACAGACAGTTAAAGATAATTGTGTATCTTCTGTAGAATGCTTGAAACATAACAAGCATTGCCTAAAATAAAAAAGAATCAAAAGCATGACAAATTCACAGCTTAGCCATAAATATCAAAGCCTCTATTTGCTATGGCAACTAAAATGGAAATCTTCCCTGAATGGGCATTAAGTGTCTTGACTGTCATAACTTGTTATTAAGGCCTTGTAAGCAACATTTATTGTAAGCAAGATTATTAGAGATGTCAAAATCTATGTTTCAAAAGTAATGTTTTTATCAGGAAGAATGGCATGATGTCACAGCTCATATTTTCTCGAGCATCTACAGCTGACAATTGCACATATAAAAGCAAACAGTTGCAATAATAAGCAGGTTGTGTTGGAGAGTTAGCTAAGATGCCTTCAGCAGGGCAATTGTGATGCCAATATAGGTGGTTTGGTCTGGAAAAATTTGTCATCCAACTGATAGCAACATATTTTAGCTAGTGAAGCAGTTACATTTTCTCACTGCTGAAAATTTCTTAAATTGTTTCAATAAAATAAAAATGCATCTTTTATTTCAATAAGCTTGTCTTTTGTGATATGTCCATTTATCTATATTTGCACTCAAAAACCTTCTTGGGAGTTCTTTCCTCAAAGTACTATCAAAGAAAAATACTTTAGACAAATGTGTCAGTGCTTGTGTGAAGCTGTATAAGCAGGTAAGCCCACTCACCAGCACAGAGAAAATATAAAACTTTGTGAGAAAAGTACAAAAAGTGGTTATTTGCATACTAAAAAGTTTGTTTAGAGATGCAGATTAAAAATATTTTTTATTTGAGTACTGTCAGGGGACAGGTCTCCATAGATGGGTCCCTTGTGTTTCTACCTGCCTTAAGAGCAGAGGCACTTACAGCTTTTGTTCTAGCCTATCTTTCCATGATGTTTAATTTTTTAAAAGATTTATGATATTTGTTTATTATTGGATGATCTGCCTTCAGCAAGTGGTGTGAATAAGAATGTTCTCCCAATCTTTTTTTTAAAAAAATTTTTATTGGAGTATAGTTGATTTAAAATGTTGTGTTAGTTTCAGGGGTACAGCAAAGTGAATTAGTTATACATATACATATATCCACTCCTTTTTAGATTCTTTTCCCATGTAGGTCATTATAGCGTATCGAGTAGAATCCCCTGTGCTATACAATAGGGCTTTATTAGTTATCTATTTTATATCTAGCAGTGTATATACGTCAATCCCAATCTCCCAATTCATCCCTCCCCATAATGTTTATATAGTAATCAGCCTGGAAAGAAATAGTGTCTCCTTCCAGGGCACAGGATGAGTCACTGTGCTTTTAAGCATAATAAAGACAATTTCTCCCATCTTGGTGAGGGTCTGGGTGAGTTTGTTGCAGCATGATAAAAATGATCCCCTAAGCATGGGATTCTTTAGCTGTAATACAAACCCACTTTGTACACAGTATCCACCTGGGTAATCCGCATTGCCTCATGGAGTTTGAGGGGCAAAGAGAGTCAGCACAAACACCTGCTGTGCCATGAAGTTCTTTGTCTCTGACCCAAGAATCTCAATGTTTTCTGCCAGCATCTATGAAACTGTGGCAGACTAACTTTATAGTTTGTAAATAGGGCAAAAAAAAAAATCTGAGACCCTTCAGAGTTTCTCACAACTGACAACTTTAGGATTTGGAGCAGTAAAGCTTGTGTACATTGGGAAGCAATTTAGAAGGTCCTAGAAAATAACTTCCGAAGAACAAAAATAAAGACTGAATGAAGTAAGCCTTTATTAATTAGAGCATTTTGTCCCTCAGTTACAATAAATACCTATAGCAACCAAGAAAGGTTGGCAACTATTTTTTTTCTTTAGAGGGCACATATTTTAAGCATTTTGGGCCATATGGTGTCTGCTGTAACTACTTAACTCTGTCACTGTAGTATGTAAGCAGTCATAAATAATCTATAAATTAATATAAATGAATTAACACGTCTTCTAGGTCACCTATTTTGTTGGAGCATAACAGTATTCTCTTATGATCCTTTGTATTTCTGGGTACCACTTGTAATGTTTCCTCTTTCACTTCTAATTTTATTTTAGCTTTTTTTCCTTTTTTTCCTGGTCTAACTAAAGACTTGTTGATTTTTATTTATCTGTTCAAGACCTCTCAGATCTTACCACACAATTGTTGATTATAAGTGGTCTTTTGTCTCCAACAACCCTTTCCCCATAGGACTTCCACATCGCTGCCATGGTTGACTTTCTAACACACAAATCATAGTGTTTACTTCTTGAGCTACCTCCAGCGTGCTCACAGGATGCCATTGTCAATGCAAAATCAGATACTTTATTTACTCCCTGCTCTTGTCATACTCTTCTCTGTTCCACAGCTAAACCATGCATTTTTGGAACTTTTGGAAACTAACTCATGCTGTTCTTTTTAAGTGGAATATTATTCCAAATCCTCTTGTCTATTTGATGACCTTCTATTTAATGGTCCCTCCATTCTGTAGCTCTGCACATCATTTTACCTATTCTGACCAAATGGATTGGTACATTATTTGTAAATATGTAGCAATTTTAAAGTCACTATTAAAGCAGAGGTGAGGTTGTATCATACTCTTGTATTTGCGTGTTTGTTTTCCCTAATAGAAAGTAAGCCTTGATGGACCTTTCTTTCTCCTAGTCCAAAGTACCAAGCACAATGCCAGATATGTAACAGGTATTTATTAAATGTTTGTTGAACTTAATAGAATTTCTTATCACGTGTCTAACACTGCTGAAATACTTGATCCATCCACTGTGTTTTCCAGAGTCCTTTTAAACTTTTTAAAAAGTGCATTACTTTTTGTCCTAGTCCTAACTCCAAACATATTCATCACATTAAACTAACTCTTAAAGCCTAAGGCCCATCCAAAAAAGAATTTCAAATGTTAGATACATTGAACAAATATTTATTTAGCAATGACTGCATGCCTAGTATTCTGTTAGTTCTTGAGAATAAAATAATAAACAAGTTAGAGAGGTCGCTGCAGTCTGTATTTTTCCAGAAGACACCACTTTTTTGTGCAGAAGAATATAGTTAAGACTTCCTACCAGCTATTGAAATCTTGAGAAATCTATTGTATCTGCGTAAGCCTTCTTGTTCTTTAAAGCCAGGATAATAACAACATTAATTTTCTTTGATTTTAATGATGATTCAATAGGTTAACATACATCAAGTACATTACTTGAGGAAATGCTAAATGAATATTAGCTTTTATGGCTATAATTTTTATAATATTAATGTTGGTGATAATAAACATACATCAAGTACATTACTTGAGGAAATGCTAAATGAATATTAGCTTTTATGGCTATAATTTTTATAATATTAATGTTGGTGATAATAAATAGTAAATAATTGAAGGAGCAAACAAAAAGGACTCACATTATAATAAAGTAAACATCATATTGTTTGGAAATTTTATGATAACACATTTATAAGGGAAGTTTCAATTTAAAGCATTTAGTTAGATGTCTTCTAGCTAACTAACTATTTGTTTTCTGGACCTAACAAATCACCTTGGTACAATTTTGGTTTTATGCCATTGTCTAGCTCCTCTTCTGAATATGTAGATAGGTAGGAATCAATATCAAATGATTTTTAAATTTAATTGATCAAATAATCAATATCAAATGGGAAGGGTTTTATTTTTTTAACAGAAACTACTGTGACTTGGATAGGACTTCTGTCGGTACCCCTTTATAGGCAAAGTTTATTGCTGAGAAAGTATTGCAAAGTTTTGCAAAGTATCTAGAAGCACTTTGATAGAAAAGGTGGGAGTAAGATGCATTGAATAACTTAGTTTCCATTAGAAAAAGCTAGTGGTTGAACTGAGGTCTCCAGTTCTTTAACCTATATGACCTAAGGAGAGGAAAACATTCTCTTTTATTCAATAAGGAAAAAATATAGTGGGAGATCTGAGAACTAGAGAAATCCCTGTAGAAACAAGAAGTCTCTTAAAATGTGAGTCATGGCTGAAATCTGTTTTATAGTGAAGAAATTTAAAAGTAGACCTATTTTGTAATGTTCAGGTTGAAACTGAATCTATGGATCATTTTAACTGATAATTTTAGGCTCGATCCAGGTCATTAGTTATTGAATATTTATTTCAATAAATAGTTTTTCAGCTTTACTATGTCTAAGAGACTATAATGGGCCCTGCAAAGATAGCTATGTATTAGATTGATCTGGCCACACAGTATTCACAATGTATGTGGAAGAAAGAATGCATCAGATACACACAGATATGATAATATACGGTGGGGCATGCAGTCAAGCAAAAAGGAGTCATGTTAACTTTCCTGGAGGTGTTAGTATGTGATTGAATTCTAAAGAATGACTAGAAGATTGGCAAATTACAGGAGAAGGTATAGGAGTCAAGCATCCCCAGCCTCCTAGGTAACTAGCAAAGCCAGAGAACTGAGAACGAGGATTGAGCTATGTGAATTGTATTCAAGGAGTCAGGTGGTGCCAGAACACATGTACTGCAGAGTTGTGTTTGGACAAGTGGACAAGGGCTAGACCAGAGCATGCACGCTCTGCAATGCGGTTTGGTTTTTCTTATACAAATATATAAGCAGGAGCACAGCATGGTCAGACTTACAATTTATTCAGAATACTTATGCACCCTGCCTAGAGGGTGGAATTAAAGGGTCTAAGACAGGGACTGGGGAGCCTTAAAGTCATTATTGTGGTATCCTGGGTGAGTGATCATAATGGCAAATTAAAGCAAGGGTAAAGACGAACTACTTTTAGAAATTCCCAGGAAGAACAGTTGGCATAACTTACTGAGTGGATGAAGAAGATCAGTGACAGGCAAGTTTCAAAGTTGACTGCCAAGTTTCTAACCTGAATAAATTAGAGAATGATGCCTCCAACTACTGAGAGAGAAACTACTCAATGGAAAATAGATTTCACTCTTTGAGATGAGCAGATTGGTATCCACTTTCAAACTGTAAAAATCACCACATGCATCGTTCGTTTTGGGGAACTCATATCAGAGAACTTTTGGTGTTTTTTTAGCATGCTATAACCTCATGTTCAGACTTTGACGTAAATATCACCCTGTTCTTCTTTCATAGATAGCACAATTTCAAAAATCTCCGTTAGTTTTTGTAAAATGAGAACGTTCCTTTGTTAAAAAAATTCCAGTACACCAGAAAAACATAATGATGAAATAAATTCTCCTAAAAATGGACCAAGAAAAAATAGCCACAAATAACATTTTGGTACACATACTTCTAGCATGACTTCATAGATAGGTAAACATATATTAAAATATACAATTGTGCAAATGGAGATATATTATGCAATACGTTTAGACATCATTCTATGCCATACATTTAAATTATATTTTTAAAGTTTAGAAATTATATGCCATTTTTATTTGTGTTCTATATTTCACATTCCTGGTCCACTAGCATAAGAACACCATGGTGAACATCTCCAAGTACCCCTCTGTTCACATTATTAATTTATCTTCTTAGAATGAATGCCAATAAGGGGAATTGCTTTTCCATATCACATAAATATGCATGTATTTGATATATATATTGCCAAATTTATTTCCAAAATGGAAGTGTCATATTGCATTTACAATAACATTTTTGATTCTTTGTCTTTGTGCATTTAATATTTCTCAGTTTTCTCTAATTATAGGGACAGTGGTATATTTTCCATGTTTTTCTGTTTAAAATGCAGCTTTTATTTCTACAATATTGTTACTATTATTTTCAGTCTTTGCTAATATTTGCTGGGTAAAATTCATGTAGAGTGATATGTTTTACATTTTTACATTCTACTAAAATAGGGAATACTTCAGGAATTTACGCATAGTCAAATATCAAGTTTTTGAGATTTATTATGCTGCATGCATGTTTTATCTTCATTAAATAATGTATAACTATGTTTTATAATTATGAATGAGTGTCATCCTAAAATTGCTCTCTACCTCAAATGTTTATTGTTCAAATCTAGTAGTCTCGAGCATTTTATATTTATTCAGTTAGTCATATTAATATCATCAAATAAAATCTCAAAATTCAATTCTTTGATTTTTCAATTTAGAAATTATATGTGGATTTATAATATAAAAGATGAGATTTTACATTTTTCTATACTCACTGTGTTATCACAATATATTTGCATTAAAATTTAAAACAATATTCTGAATGTATATTACCATTCACAATACAGGCAGAGAGTATGCTTTAATTATTTGTTTTCTTATAAAATCATGTGGCTCCCTTAATCTTATTTGGCTCTTTAATTGCTTACCTTTCCATGTAAGTATTAGTATTTCATTGTCAAACTCTCTAGCAGAACCATAAAATATTTCAAATTGATCACATTAATGGAATTAATTGATCATTAAGGAATCATAATTTCATTATTTTATTCTCTTGAATTGCTTATTATCTCATGCACTTAAGTCTTGCTGCAACTAACCTCAAGCAGAATTCCATGGAGCCATAAACTGATAGGAGGTGTGTGTGTATATGTGTGTGTGTTTGTGTGTGCATGTGTATGTCCACACAAAGAGATTTTTTTGTAATATTGTAAGGAATTGACTCGTAATTATGGAGGTGGGCAAGTCTAAAATCTGCAGGGTGTACTGGTAAGTTGGAGACTCAGGGAAGAACCAATGTTACAGTTCAAGTCCAATGACCATCTGCTGACAGAATTCCCTCTTGCTTGGTGGATGTCAGTCTTTTGTTCTATTCAGGTGTTCAACCGATTGAAGGCAACCAGCAACATTACAGACAGCAATTTGTTTTACTTCAAGTCCACTGATTTAAATGCTAATCTCATCCAAAAATACCCTCACAGATACATCCAGAGTAATGTTTGACTACATGTGTAGGTACTGTGGCCCAGCCAAGACTATACCTAAAATTATCCATCACAAGAGGAAGAGTTAGAAAAGCAGAAAACCATGAGGGGAGGTACAACCAAGGACACTAGAGGAATTTGAAGTCTCTGGCTCCAATACCTATAGCAAATATTAAACACAACTAAACAGCCACAATAACATAAATTATCATACTAAATAGCATCCTATTCACATCAGTCACCATTACCCAGTACAACGTGCCAGGCTCTCCATAAAAAATCACAGGGCATGGAGAAAAAAACCAAACCAAACCAAACCAAACCCAGCAAAACCCCCTCCCACATATATACAATGGAATATTATTTAGCCCCCCAAAAGGAAGGAAATCCTGCAATTTATGGTGACATGGACAAATTTGGAAAGCATAATGCTAGGTGAAATAAGCCAGACAAAGATAAACAAATACTGCATGTTACCACTTATATGTAGAATCTAAAAAACCAGGAATGCATAGAAACAGAGAGTGAAGTGGTGGTTGTCAGGGGCTAAAGGTTGAGGAAAATAGGGAGAGGCTGATAGAAGGGTACAAAGATGAATCGAGTATGAAGCGCTAATTCAGAAATAATCAGAAATATGCAAGTTAAAAAAACAAAGTGAGGGCTTCCCTGGTGGCACAGTGGCTGAGAGTCCGCCTGCCGATGCAGGGGACACGGGTTCATGCCCCGGTGTGAGAAGATCCCACATGCGGTGGAGCGGCTAGACCCGTGAGTCATGGCCGCTGAGCCTGCGCGTCCGGAGCCTGTGCTCCGCAACGGGAGAGGCCACAACAGCGATGAGGCCCGTGCACCGCAAAAAAAAAAAAAAAAAAAACACTCCACTTTTTTAAAAGTTCAAAAACGGGCAAGAAGTTAGATGTATTATTTACGGTAAAAATTATAAAGAAACAAATAAATGATTAATACTAAAGTGAGGAAAGCTACAAATTTTGCATTTATGTATTTGAGTTTTCATTTCATGTCTCAGAAAAAGGTTGTTGTTGAGATCTTATATTTTCATTGTCGAAATCCCAATTGTTTGTCTCTTAGTACTTTCCTTTGGGGCTTGTGAGTTTCTCTAGAAAGGAATCATCCATATTTCTGTCTGGAATGCCAATGTGGATATTTTAAACCGAGATGGCAACATTCTGAGAGCAAGGAAAGGCAGAAGGTGAAGAAGCTCATCAGTGAGTCTGCAAAGTTTTAATTAATAATCCTGTTTTTAGTAGGCACCTCATCTGACCCTCAGCTGGTTTCCTAAATTCCAAGCTTTTGGCTCTACCTATCCAAAGAGTGAATTTAACCTTCTTTTCTGCTAAAAAGGAATGCATATTTTGTTGGCTGTGCAATAGAGGGGAAGTGACGTAGATCAGACTGTTTGTGTTTAGCAGTTTTCAAACCATTCTTTCGTTTGTTTGTCTTAGCTTATCATATCCTGAAATTAGAGATGTCTGTTGCTTATACCTGAGATTTTTGAGGGATCTGAAAAGAGAAATGACTTCCTTTTTAAAACATCTTCCTATAGGCTTCGATATTTATCTCCCTCCCTTCTTTTAAATCAGATTACTACACATACTTCAGTTATCATATATGCATACTTCCTAGCTTGAAATTCTGTTCAAACTACTTGGCTTCCTTTGTTTTCTCTTCCATTCTCTTATTTTCTGGTTTCCTGACTCTTTTTTATTTTCTACCATTTTGCTAGGATTTACTGAGGAAAAAAAGACTGATATCCATTATTCACTTTGAATTGTTAAAATTTACTACACTTAATTTTTTCAAATCCAATCTGTTTTAATAATGCTCATTTTTTAGTATGCTGCATTCTCACATTTAGACACTGTGATTTTTATTTTCTTATAATTTAATCCTTAGCCGCTTCAGATATTTTTTCTAGATGGGCCCAATTTTTAACACTTCATCCAAACTTGTTCTTTTTATGACAAGTTCTATTGATTTTATGTTAATCATCTAAATGTTTGGTCCTCTCTTTTAATTCCACTAAAAATAAATCACTGAATACAGATAGACACATGAATATTTATATCACCTAAACAGTTAATTGATGCCCTTTGCTGAGGGTTAGCACTGAACGTATGGCATTCAACCTTAGGGCACTCTCCACAGACTGATCTCTTATTTGTTTTCTTTTACTTATTATTTACATCACTCTGTATTACCTTATATAATGCAATATTGATAATAAATGTATAAACTGTTTTTTTTTTTTTGGTATTTTAGTTTAAATCCACTAAATGATATAATCTTATGTTTAGCTAATATAGGTCGAGATAGGTTGTGCCAGTTAGAGGAAGTTTTCTTACGGATGAATATAAGCATTTCATTACTCCTAAAAAATCTGGTCCCTTTCTATACATTATTCCATATTTTGAAGGCTTAGTTCAGGTCCAGATATTTCAAGATACAGATTGGCTTTAATTCAAGAGAAGGCATTTATTTTCAGAGAAATAATAAGGAACTTGGGTAGCTCCACTCTATGCTAAATTATCTTTTAATTGCTAGCTATTACCACAAATTACTACCATTATTTTAATAAATACCTATAATTCTTTTAAATTTCCAAGCTAAAATGATTATTTGCATGAGTAGAACAGGGTAGTGATACCAAAATCCTTACCTGTGATGTGATGTTTAAAGAAAGCATGATTAAATAATTCAAGTGCAACAGTTTAAAATTAAGAATTTTTAGGGAAATTAGATAAAGGTATTAGATAAGTGAAATTTCTGAAAAAGACCATGAAATGAATAGTTTTTCCAAATATATATAAATTGGGAGGCCCCTCTTCAACAGAAAAATGTCCCTCTATAAAACAAATTATATCAAAAAATTATTTAAACTTGTAAACATTAGATAGCTTTATCTTATTTTAGGTACAAATAGTCATATTTAATGACTGTTTTCTTTATATTTTCTGGTTAAAAAAAAAGAATGTCATCAAATACTATAACCCTGAACATAACTGTCACATAACTAGGCTTTATTGTTTTGGTGGATAAGCTTAAGTGTGAGAGAGTGTAAACCAGGGAAATATACATAATAATGAATCTGGCAACATTTGGATTAATTTGTGCTAATAATACAAGCAGATGATTTACATATAATTTAATTATGTTGCCAAGGTTTTAAAAAATTATCTAATTTTTAACTTATTTTCTGAAAAGTAAACACTCATTTTTGTTTCTTCTTTCCTATTCAAACATTCATTGTTTATACATTCTTTTAACAATATTGCAATTTAATAAAAATTTCAAGACATAAGTTTAGCAAAATATTAAAAAACAATTATAGGGTTTATTAGCTAGTTACTTGGTTTCACTTATGAATTTTTTTTTTTTTTTGCGGTACGCGGGCCTCTCACTGCCGCGGCCTCTCCTGTTACAGAGCACAGGCTCCGGACGCGCAGGCTCGGGACGCGCAGGCTCAGCGGCCATGGCTCACGAATCAAGCCGCTCCGCGGCATGTGGGATCCTCCCGGACCAGGGCACGAACCCGTGTCCCCTGCATCGGCAGGCGGACTCCCAACCACTGCGCCACCAGGGAAGCCCACTTATGATGAATTTTAAAACAAAATAAGAATCTCAAGAAGAAAAACAAAAACACAGGTTAGCAATACTAAAGAATGCCATAGCATTTGTAACAGAGGTGATGTCATTACAATTAGTGAATCAAGTAATTTTTTTTTTACTTGATTCACTTGTAAATCAAGTAAATTACTTGATTTACTTGTAAATCAAGTAATTTACAATCAAGTAAATTTTTCTGCCCCTAGTTTTTATTCTGTATGGATACATATGTTTGAGAGTAGAAATAGAAAAGCAGAACTTCATAATTTACTTACTTCTGGGGAGTTTGGCATTTATCCAAATGCTCCTATTGTTTCAGCTTTTTCCAAGTTGTTGTTATGGATATATTTTTTTTTCTTTGTTTCTTTCCATATAAAAATCTCATAAAAATGCAAAGTCAGTTTTAAAAGGCTCCTATATGGCAGTTCCCACATAAATGGTTAAAATTTTCTCAATTTCGAGATAAAATTAATATAACAACAGTTACTGAATGAGTCTACCAGCTGAACAAATTAATTGATAATCAGAAAGGATTTTTTAAATGTCTTAATTTATTTAAAAAGTGGCTACATTAGTTCAATAAAGTATTAAAAACTAAAAGCTATAGTTTTTAATTCACTTTCATTAGAATTTAATATACTGTTCTCAGTGACTATGGTAACAGTAACTCAGAAAGAACAAAGTAAATGACTCAGCTATAGGGGTTGTTATAATGGGCATCACTTGAAATGTAACCATAAGCTTTAAATTCTTATGATATCATTGTTTGAATCCATGGTTACTATTCTACATATGCATTGAGAAAAGAGTCTGCTTTATAAACATCTATCATTATGGTAGTCATAAACAAATATTTATTTGAGTACCTAATATTTGCAAGGCACTGTAGACTTCATTATAAACAGGAGGAAAATATGTCAAAGTTAATTACATATAATTTGATGAAGGTCATTAAACTTATGTAAATAGAATAATGGGAAAACAGAGCTAGCAACCGAATATCACTGGGGAAATGACAGGATTTTCAGTAAAGGTAATAGTTGCATTAGATGTTTGAAGATAGGAGTTTCTGAGTGAGACATTCAGCCTTGAGGAAAGAGCACAAGCAAACACACACGATGTAAGAAAAACTACTCACCGTTTTTTATAACACATTAAAAATGAATTAAGAGAAAAGCAATCAAGTTTATTTTTTTAATTCAAAATTAAAAGGACTGGTTGATAAACTAGGAACATTTAATAAGGAGAAGAAAGTACAAACATCTCCAAATATTTGAAAGAATTTAATGTGAAAGGGAAATTAGATTTTGGGAGGTAGCAAAGTTCAGAACTGAAAAATGGGTACAAAGCAGAACTTGCTAGTGGTCAAATTTTACTAAAATAGGAAAAGCCTGGCTCGTGGAAGTTTGATTTTCATGACACTGGAAATGATCAAGTTTAGCGGGTGTTGCTTTAAATCTCAGCTATAATTATATATTCCCTAATTCACCTTTAAAACAAACATTGTTATGTGTTTAAATGACATGGAAAATATTAATAGAAATTATATTAAACTCTAATGAAATAATTGTTTTTCTCATATATGTATCTTATTTTTCATTACAGAAAAATGATTTCAATATTGTAGAAAAATAGCTATAATGAAATACAAACTCTTACTATACAAAATCCTTCCCAGCTTCTTAGAATTTGGGTATGGCAGGTTATAGAAAGTAACCACTCCTTGAAAATATATACCTTCCCAGAATCCCAATAGGTAGCCACTGTGGTAGCTTAGAAAGCCAAAATGGAATTACTCAGAAGTAGTGAGAATGTTGCACATCTTCTTGGAAAATTCTGAATTGTTTGGTGCTCCCCAATGTTAGGGCCCAGGGCAGACCAACTTCCCCAAAATATGACTCAATGGCATATTGATTATTTTGAATTAAAGTTACATAAGAAACAGTAAATGAGAGAGGGACACTCTGACACTGTGCTCTGTCTCACTGAAATCTGGAAATAAATCTCTCCTGTAAAAGGTCTTATTGCCAGAGGTAGGGAACTTGGGGGCAGAGAAGCCTATATAAACACACCTTATTACTCTTTTAATTTATTGCCCCAAGCCCAAAATATGTTTAGATTCCTCACTAATTAAACACCCAAAGCCTAAGTTTCTTTGACCTGTCAATTTCTCACAGATTTATTGTTTCTTTGTCTAAAATGCATAAAAGCTGCCTGCTTTGGCCACTTCTTAGGTCCTATTTATATGAGACCTCTGCGGACACCAATTAAATTCTTTTTTCTCCTGCTAATCTGTCTTGTGTCAATTGTATTATTAGTCCAGCCACAACAATTCAAGGGGAGTTGAGGGGCAAATTGCATCCTCTCCAACACAAACAAGTTTCTCCAACCCAGTTTAGTATCTTTTAGCTACCCTCTTTGCCTCCCAAACCATCTTTAGTCTTAAGTCAGCAACACATAGCACACAATGTAAATAAAATGGATTTGGTATGTTTATTTATCCCAAATTATTACTAATTTTTAATTGGCTCATATAAGTTTTCTTAAGTTCAAAGAAAAATGTTATCATGGTGCTAATGAGAAAAAAAGCTAATTTGGGGAATTTTCACCATCATTCCATCCTTCTTGGCAAGTTACATTAATGTTTTACGTATTTCTGGGATAGTGTATAAGGCATCCTCAAAATAAATTCGTTACCTAAATTCCAAGCTGAGAAAAGCTTCAAAATGAATTTGCAATATGAAATTGCAGGTAGATAATTTAACAGAAGACAATTTAAATCCCTACCAGAAAATATTCTTTATTATCACAAGACCAGAGTTCCTAGTATTATTGACAATCACATATAATGAAATAGTCATTCTATTCAAAAATAATAAATCAATTTATTATTTTGAAATAACAACCTATTGCAGAAGAACTGTCTCCTAGAAAAATATTGGGTTCAAAATACAGCAAACATACAAAAATGTTTCTGAAGGAAGAGGCCAAGTGAATCACAATACTAACTTTTTTTCTCTTTTTTTCCCCTACATTTACTAAAAGTGAGCATGGAAACTGAAATAGAAGCATTTTTCATGATTACCCTCTTACTTTTGATATTATCGTAGGTTCCTGATAATAAGACTGGGTGCTCTAAAGCTGGCTCATTGCTGAGAGAAAGAAAAGAAAGGAACTTAAAGCATTTTATTAGCAGAGAGAATGATGCAATTGCTTCTCTAGTGTCTCCTTTAATTTAAATTTCATTCCTTAAAAAGCACACAAATACCCTGTAGTAAAATATAAATAGTAATAGAAAATACAAAATGAAGGAAAGCTATATTTTGGAAGAGTTCAAGCATTGTGCTAAGGTGCCCAGAGGTGTTACATAGATGACCAACTCTGTGCCAGCAGAGAATTCACTTGCTAATCAACACTTGCAGGGCTGCGAATTTCCTTTTCCACCTCAGTAAATCTCTTATTTCAGGCTACCACATATTATTTTTAAGACTATACCAAAAGTAATCGGTACTCTATTTCTAATTAATGGTCTTTGTGTTGTGCATGGATACACCTCGATACGCGTGCTCTAATAATTCATTAATGAGGAAATACCCTGCTTAAACAAACAAAAAAAAAATCTTTTTTTACCCATACTTGATCACAGTGTTGTTTTCTTATTTTTCTCTTTCTCCCTTCTCTTTCTTCCTTTTTCCTTCCTCCCACCCTTCCTTTCTTTTGTCTTCTTTTTCTCTCTCTCCTCATTTTTCACCAACTCTATTGCAAAGAAATTTTCCCCACAAATATTGGACATTGCTATGAAAACAAGGTTACTTATATCTTGGGAGTAACAAGCACAAAGGATCTCACATTATACAACCTATACCAAAGTAAGGGAGCAAAATTTGTCATCCCAAGAGTGTCTCTTTGGCATGAGGACTAATTTAGGCTAATTATTTTTAAGAAACAGAAGACTCAGGAAGTTTTTCTTGTTCTCTCTCCCTTAAAGGCCTAAAAGAATGTAGATAGAGGGCCTATGCCTGGAATAGAGCTAATACCAGAGACATCTGCAAAGAACATTGGCTATGTGTGGTAGGGGAATCTCAGCAGGGCCTGGAGATTAGAGTCCGCTCTGTGCCCCATTGTCTCTGCCAGACCCAGCAAGCATTTGTTTAACAAAAATTTGCTTTTTGATCTCCATGTGAATTGCCTTTCTCCCCTTTGAAGTCCCAAACCACTACCTCCAACATACTCTTTTTTTTTTTTTTCCTGCGGTACGCGGGCCTCTCATTGCTGTGGCCTCTCCCGTCGCGGGGCACAGGCTCCGGACGCGCAGGCTCAGCGGCCATGGCTCACGGGCCCAGCCGGACCGGGGCACGAACCCGTGTCCCCTGCATCGGCAGGCGGACTCTCAACCACTGTGCCACCAGGGAAGCCCTCCAACATCCTCTTTTGTCCTTAGCTGAAGATGGTATTTAAGATGAGGGTTTTTGACACTTTTTGGGAGTTACTGCGTTTTCCTGTGTTTCTCCCATGTATACATGTTATTAAACTTTTGTGTTTTTTTTTCTCCTGTTAATCTGTCTCATGTTAATTTAATTCTTAGACCAGGCAGGATAAATTAGAATGGTAGAAAAAAGTTTCTTTCTCCCGACACCAAGAATCTCTCATTTCTACCCTGAGACTTTTCTAATCTAGTCTGTGCAATAGAAACAACGGCGACATTCCCTTGTTTAGAAATTAATTTCTTTGATTTGCATGGCTGTAACATAAGAGAAATCTGCTCTGAGGCCAAAGACAGCCTTTTGGCAACAGACTGAACAATCTTAGTCCAAATTTGCCTTTAAGGGCAGTTCTGCAAAGAAACAAGTTAAAGCAAATTCAGAATCATCCTTTAGTAAAAAGCAAACACACCCTACAAATGTCTGTTAAATATTAACTCATGAATTTAATAGTCAAAGAGCAAGGAAGAATTCTTCTTATGGTAAATTAATTATACCTTCTATAATAGGAGAATTGAAATAATTAGAAACAATTCCTGCCCTCCCCAAAACAGTAATGGATGAAAAAAAAATATACAATATGCTCAAACCACATATCCAGTGTGTTTCCCAAGGAGGAAAAGTCATTAATAAATTATAAGGCGGCAATATAACTTATTAACCCATGATCTATTTTACACAAAAAAATCTGATGCTCAGAGAGTACAAGTCACTTGCCATAGCCCAAATAACTATAAAATGTTATACTTGGAACTAGAATATAGATTAAAAAAAACAGCTGAAGTATATTTGATTTACAATATTGTGTCAAAGCAAAGTGATTCAATTATATATTTTTTCAACTTATTTTCCATTATAGGTTATTACAAAATATTGAATAGCGTTCCCTGTGCTATACAGTAAATCCTTGTTACTTATCTTTTTTATGTATAGTTAACTTGGATCTGTTAATCCCATACTCCTAATTAATCACTCCCCCCTCCCTTTCCCCTTGGGTAACGAGTTTGTTTTCTATGTCTGTGAGTCTGTTTGTGTTTTGTATATAGATTCCTTAGCATTATTTTTTATATTTCACACATAAGTGATATCATGTTATATTTGTCTTTCTCTGTCTGACTTACTTCACCAAGTATAATATTCTCTAGATCCATCCAAGTTGCTGCAAATGGCAAAATTTCATAGAATTCAGGACTTTTGATTTCTATTCCAATGTACATTCAACAATGCCATATGATGCCATTCGTTTTGTCCATAATCAAAATATTCCCAGTGCCAAAGAAATAATTACACTGGACAAAATTAAACAGGCAAGAAAGACTTTATTTAAAGCTATTACAGTTGGCAGAGGCCAGAACTGAGTCTGAGCTGGACTCTGATGAAATAAGAGGAGGTAGGTTTTCAAGAATCAGGGTAAAGGGGAGATGGTAGGCTATTTCTGTTACTTGGCTTTACAACTTGAAGCAAGGTACCCATTGAGGCAAGCTCCTACCCTTGTACAGGGACCAGGAAATGGGGTATTCTTTTCCTAGATTATATTTCAAAGAGATGATTCCCAGGTTTTTGAGAAAGACAACCCTAGGTTGTAAAACTATCAAGAGCCTTAAGAAAATTTATCTACTGATTTATCTGGCCTCTTGGCTTGTGGGATCTTAGTTCCCCCACCAGGGACTGAACCTGGGCCATGGCAGTGAAAGCACCACGTCTGAACCACTGGACCACCAGGGAATTCACCAAGAAAATTTACATCACAAAGGTGCAGATAGAGGATTTACACTTACAAGTTTTCTAAAGTAAAGTATCTAAGAAAAGAAAGATCAGGGGCTTAGAGTCAGGAAGAAGCCTGTATGAAGTTTAGTCCGGATAAAAGGACATTTAAGGGCATCTTGAACACCAGTCATAGTGGGAAACAAAAGTGTGGCTGTATTAAAAACGGTAACTCAGATTTATTCACATATTTCACTCATCTGCACATTTCTGTGCAAGTTCTCCTCAAAACAAATTGCAAATGTGTGGAATTTTTAAAAATAATTTTTCAATCTGTCCTAGTCTATTTGGCCGGCTATAACAAAATATCACAGACTGGGTAGCTTAAAAACAGTAATTTATTTTTCCCAGTGCTGGAGGCTGTATTTCCAAGATCAGCATGCTAATGTGGCCTATTTCTGCTGAAGGCCTTCTTCTGGTTGCATATTAGCAACTTCTCACTGGGTCCTCACATGGTGGAAGGGATGCAGCAGCTCTCTGGGTCTCTTTTATGGGAGCACTAATTTCATTCATGACGGCTCCACCTCATGACCCAAGCACCTCCCGAAGGCCCCGTCACACTGGGCATTAGAACTTCAACATACGAAGGTGGGGAGGACACAAACGTTCAGGCCATAGCAGCATATACATGAGCACAGATATTTATTTATTCAGTTATTTTTAATTTATGTCAGTATAAACAGACAAATATTTACTGTATACTTTGGGTTATCGTAAAATACTGCTTTAGTTACTTCGTTACTTAAACCGTCTCAGATTTGGCTATTGAGAGTTCTTTCCTTTGGCTCCCACGTCTGTTGACAGCTCATCATTGTGAGCTTTTCTTTAAAGCACTTCCTTATTCTCTGGTACTATAAGATACTTCAGACTCATCTTGGATACATCCTCCTGACCCATCTTTCCAAGAGACTTGGGCATCTTTCCAAGAAGACTTAGTTCCTTTATTATAGCATATTAGAAACCAAGATGGGCTAGGAGTATTGGTGGTTCTTGAGGTGTCATTATTTCTGGGCCCTCTCAGATGCTAGAGCAAGGAAATATACGTACATATACCATCCCATGCATAAATGGAAATGTGTTTCTATTCTATAAGGACATAAGCTAATCATACACTCAAACTGAAGTCTCTTAACTCTATTCCATCACCACATGGATTATTTCAGCCTCCTCCCCAGGCTTATCTGTAAACTCTCACTCCAAGAGTGAGAAATCGGGCTCTTGCCATCGTCTCTCCATTTACACAACCCTTGAATTCCAATATGCATGAATATTACCAATCAGAATTGTTAACCTGTACTCTCTTAGAAAACAATTTTATAAACTAGAGTACAGTGTTAATGTACAGTTTTGGGGTGTTTGTTTTGTTTTGCCTTTAGTCTTACTGACTCAACTTATTTCAAAGTTACTTAGGCTTCTGCTTATAGATTCTCTATATCTTTTTCTAATATTTAAATCTTTAATTCATTTTTGATGCTATTGTAAGTGGTATTTTTAATTTCAAATTCCAATTTGTCCTTGCTAATATATAGATAAATTTGAATATTAACCTTGTGTTATGGGTTGAATTTAGTGCCCACCCCCCCAAAATGTATATTGATGTCTTGTTCCCTGGTACCTCAGAATGTGACCTTATTTGGAAACAGCGTCTTTATAGAGGTAATTAAATTAAAATGAGATCACTAGGGTGAGCCCTAATCCTATGTGATTGATGTCCTTACAAAAAGGAGAAATTCTGGTCAAGGAAGCAGTCACACATGTGAAGATGATGTGAACACACACAAGGAGAAGACAGTAATATAACTGAAATGAGGCAACCACAAGCCAGGGAAGACCAAGGATTGTCCACAAGAACCAGAAGCTAGAATAG
Organism: Phocoena sinus; assembly: GCF_008692025.1. NCBI lineage: Eukaryota > Metazoa > Chordata > Mammalia > Artiodactyla > Phocoenidae > Phocoena > Phocoena sinus. The sequence goes on along the minus strand of NC_045776.1, from coordinate 9,016,300 downwards.
GCAAGGACGGATTCTCCCCTAGAGCTATCAGAAAGAGCCTGGTCCTAATGACACCTCCAGAATTATGACCCAATAAATTTCTGTTGTTTTAAGCCACCCAGCATTTGATATTTTGCTATGACAGCTAAAACACCTTGTGTCCACCTTTCCATTCACACTCATTTGTTTTTAAAAATTCTTGGGGCTTCCCTGGTGGCGCAGTGGTTGAGAGTCCGCCTGCCGATGCAGGGGACACGGGTTTGTGCCCCGGTCCGGGAAGATCCCACATGCCGCAGAGCGGCTGGGCCCGTGAGCCTATGGCTGCTGAGCCTGTGCGTCCGGAGACTGTGCTCTGCAACAGGAGAGGTCACAGCAGTGAGAGGCCCGTGTACCGCAAAAAAAAAAAAAAAAAAATTCTTTGTGATGTTCTACATAAGCAGTCTTATCATCTATGAACAAAGACAATTTTATTTCTTCCTTCCAAAAGTGTACACATTTTCTTTTCTTATTTAATTGAAATAACTAGGACTTCTTGTATGTTACTCAATAGTTGTAGAGAGAGAGGATATCCTTGTTTTATTCCCTATCTTAGAGGATAAGTGCTTGGTTTCTCACCCTTTGAACTTTCTTGTGGCAGGTTATTAATTATTCATTCATTTTTAAAAAGAAATATAAGACTATTCAGGTTATGTATGTCTCCTTGTATGAATTTCAGTATTTTGTGTCTTCAGGTAACCCAGGATAATCTTTCCATCTCAAGATCCTTAATTTAACCACACCTACAAAGTACCTTTTGCAATGTAAGGTAACATATTCACAGGTTGCAGGCATTAGGTTATAGACCTCTTACAGGACTCATTATTCTGCCTACCACAGTGCGCCCTCTGGCCTCCAAAAATTCATGTCAGTTCCACATGCAAAATGCATTTATTTCCCAATATCCCCAAAGTCTCCACCCATTATACTTGGTAAGTGTTCCATGTGAACTTGGTAATAAAATGTGTATTTGGCTGGTGTCAGATGGAGTAATCTATAAATGCCAGTTAAATTAAGTTGATTGATATCTTTATAGAAATAAACTATATCCTTTCTGATTTTCTGCCTGTTTGATTTATAGCTGACACAGGGATATGAAACTCTCAAACTGTAATAGGGGATTTGTCTATTCCTTCTTTCAGTTATATATTTTTCCTCATTTATTTTGAATTATTTTGACGTTCATTTTTTTCTGTTGATATTAATTAGGTTCATGTTATCATCATGTAATGCCCCTTACTACCTCTGATAATTTTCACTGTTCTGAGGACTGCTTTATCTGAAATTAATATTGCTACTCAATCTTTCCTTTCTTTTGTGTAAACAAGACATGTCTTTCTCCATCCCTTCACTTTGAGTCCGTCTGGGTCTTCATATTTAAAAATTTTGTAGCCTGCACAGAATTGGGTGATGTCTTTTTCCTCCCACTTTGACAATCTGTCTTATATTTTGGTGCACTAGGATCATCCACATTTAAAGTGGTTAGCAATACAGTCTGATAAATATCTACCATATTTGTAACAGTTTTCTACTTCTTTCATTTTTTTCTCTTCTTTTCTAGCCTCCTCTGGTTTTTTTTGCGTTACGCGGGTCTCTCACTGTTGTGGCCTCTCCCGTTGAGGAGCACAGGCTCCAGACGTGCAGGCTCAGCGGCCCTGGCTCACGGGCCCAGCCGCTCCGCGGCACGTGGGATCTTCCCGGACCGGGGCACGAACCCGCGTCCCCTGCATCGGCAGGCAGACTCTCAACCACTGCACCACCATGGAAGCCCGCCTCCTGTGGTTTTTATTGAACGTATATAATTTCATTTTGTCTCTTCTCTTAGGTGTCAATGATACTTCTTTAAAAAAATTAGTTGTTGCCCTAGAGTTTACAGTATACTTTTAAATCAATCTAAACCCACCTTCGAATATCAGTATACTGGTCCACATGTAGTGCAGGTCACTTGTAACAGAGAATTCCCAATTCCTCCTTCTTGTCTGTTGGGATATCCTTTCATTTGTTTCACTTATCCATATGTTATAGTCACTCAATACATTGTTACTATTATCACTTTAAATAGTTATTCGTCAAAAGAGCTGAGCATCCAGGTGTTAAGCTGGTCAATTTAAACAATGAGCCAAACTGAAAATAACTATCAATCTTTTATTAACTAACTGCACTAGTATAAGAAAAGGACTTTGCAGGAAAGGGAATTTTGGCTCCTACAATGTTTTTGCAATGTTCCTCTCAGGAGACGGAGGATCAGGTGAAACAGCACAGGTAACATGGACTGTCTCACTGCCACAGAGTCTCCAAGCAAAAGGCTCCTGCAATTTATAGACCTGGGGGGCCAGGGAAGGAAGGGGCGGAAGGGTTAGGAGAGGACATATGCAAACACCGGTGAAACCATCACCACAATATCAATGTAACAGACACATCTATCACCTTGAAAATTTTCCTTGTGTTTCTTTTTTGGTGCGTGTTGTGGTATATACCTTTTGTTAATGCTGGAAGAGAACAATCTGGGGTAGAGATGCAGCTCTGACCTTGACAAGAGGAAGAAACCAGAAAGTCATCACAGGTCTCAAAGTATTGAGGAAAGTATTATAGTTTATTTAAATCCCTGGGAAGTCTGCATAGGCCCCTATAAAGAAGAACGATCACTGTCCTTTAATAGTTATGCAAATTATGAAATCAGGGATTCAACTGAGAATAGAGTTTTGGTGGAAATAGATCAGCTAAGCTCAAAATACTTAGGAGATGAGTAAAAATGAGAAAGTAAACAAGCAGATTCAATTTCCTAAAACATGAGGGTTTTTTCATAGTTTGATCCCACAAATAAGATTCCATCTTCCCAGTTTTCATTTTTTAACTAACTTATTAAAGTATAACAAACAGAAATGTGCACAAATCTTCAATGCACACCTCAATGAAATATCATGAAATGAACATAGCCCACGTCAAGAATAGAATATTATCAGCAGCTCAGAGGTCCTCCATCTATATGCTTTGAAACATAAATATTTTTCTAGACCACTCACTGAATATGCATTAAGGAAAATAATACCACTGTGTTTTTTTTCATTTTAACCACACTGAAATCTTAATGGCTATTTAGAAATGTTATTATATGCGTGCCCACACACCTGATTTGATGAGAAAATGCAGCGTGCTCTACTTTCTGTGACCAAAGCAATCTGCATTTTTCAGAATCTAAATTATTGAGTAAGCTAAAATACATTTTTTCTTAGGAAAGTATTAAAAACACACATTCAAATATAGGTATCTTGGTTAAATACATGGAAGAGACCGTGTTAGGTAACCAGTGCAGAGCAGGGATTAAAATAGACATAGAATCTGACCTCTTGCGTTGAAAATGATCTATAAAAATTCTGTCAAGGTGCAAATTCATATATATATATTCAAAATAGCATAATCAAGTTTTATGAAAATTTAAATTTGTAGACAGTAAACATTTGGAATAGAAATATTGTTTATGAAGTAATTAGGTGTTTATAGTTATTTTCTAAGTTCTAGGAGCACATGAGAAAGTACATTTATCACTTTTATTCCCATAATGCTGAAAATAGACTAAAAAAGGAATCAGATTTTTTAGTGAGACCAATCATACATTTTCTTTATTATGGGTTTACATAACTTAAGCCTTATGCTTTATGTCTGATTGTATTTGGTGCCTACTCTCTTGAAAAAAATATAATCATATAATAGAAATAACATCAGAAGGAAAACACACACTTGTCTCACTGGACTATTGTAAGCCATCTGTTGATGTTAATCTATAAAAGGAAAATGTCAAGAATCACATGCTTAAGAGATTCAGCATTGACATTTTATATTTTCCTTGGAATTGTGTTAAAGAGACAAACAGTACTGCCAATTTGCCTTCAAATGGTCTAATCTGTGTTCATCCTCATAAGTGATCTCCCATATCAAAGAGATACATTGAGAAACTGAGGCACGTTTGTCACTGCATGTTTCACAGGACTGGTGTCTCTTTACTTCTATGCAATATACATTGAAAGAAACCAACTGTGTATATATAACACAAGCAGGATTGACCTACATTTTTCTTTTGCAAGGGTGAGCTTTGTAGTGACAAATATGACTGCAACCAATTGACTAGAATGATATATAATGCAAGACACTACGACTTCTCTTAAGATGACCGAGAACGATGTTTAACTGCAAACTTTCACGGTTTTGTGGACTGACAAGAAGAAAAATTTGCTGTTTAAGGAGACCTGTTGACTTTTATAGCTCATAATTAATTTAGGTCACAGGAGTTGCTCCATCTTTGTATCCTAAAAAGGGGTAGCTCTGTAGGACAAATAGAAACATGAAGTTTCATAACTTTCTATCTTTGAGATAACACTGTGATACCAACAGGAAATCACAAGTGAGCAAGGCACATTCATTGTTAAAATACGGAATTCAAAAAGTTCTCTCATATGAAATGTATTTTATTGAATAACAATTTTTTCACCTATTCTTTGCACACTAGTTGAGAAAATCCTTATATTATCAATTAGTATTATATCAGCAAATAAAGGCAAGTAATTTAATCATCTAAATATATCAGGGACACTTCCTTCTCTCAAAATGTAAATTATATGTTAAATCAATTATTCAAAAATATTCTATATTTACTATACATTATACTTAGATGAAAAATGAGCAGGTTAGTGATCGCTATCATCAATCTTTTTCTGTCTCAATTAATAAAAAACGATATAGGGCCACATACCCACATCAGGATGTGGATTGAAACTCTTGGGGGAAGAATAATAGTTAAGATTGACCAGCCATCAACAAGGCGGCCAGAGTTCTGCCAAAGGCTTCAATCTGCCTGACAGCTTCTTCTCATTGAACACTAATCATGGATCAGGCACTGTGCCAGCATCTCACCTCTATAATGTTTTATACATAAACATTTACAAATCCACAGTGTGAAGAAAAGTCAGACCTCGTGTTCACTTTAAATAGACTTTCTAGAATATCACACTGCTTCTCCTAATTTTAATTATTTAAGCCGAATACAAACTGTGTATCAGAAAATTTAAAGGTGGCTTTGTTATTTTTTTTAAATTTTTTCAAGATTAAAACTTTAAATTTTTTTTAATAACTGAACTATAGTCGACTTATAATATATATTAGTATCAGGTGTACAACATAGTGATTAGACGTTTATACACATTATGAAATGATCACAATAAGTCTAGCAACAATGTGTCACCATACAAATTTATTACAATATTGTTGACTATATTCCCTATGCTATATATTACATCTCCATGATGTATTTATTTTATGACTGGAAGTTTGTACCTCTTAATCCCATTCCCCCACACTCCTCTCCTCTGGCAACCACCAGTTTGTTCTCTGTATGTATGAGTCTGTTTCCGTTTTGGTTGATCATTTGTTTTGCTCTTTAGATTCCACAGGTAAGTGATATCATACAGTATTTGTCTTTCTTTGACCAACTTACTTTGCTTAACATAATATCCTCTAGGTCCATTCATGTTGTCGTAAATGGCAAAATTTCATGATTTTTTATGGCAAAGTAATATATCTAATATCCCATTATATATACATATATATATATGATATATCACATTTTCTTTATCCATTCACCTAGTGATGAATCCATAGGTTGATTACATATCTTGGCTATTGTAAATAATGCTGCGATAAACATAGGAGTGCATATCTGTCTTCAAATCAGATGGAACTGCTACATCTTACGGTAGTTCTATTTTTAATTTTTTGAGGACCCTCCACACTGTTTTCCATATTGGCTGCAGTATATTTCACATTTCCATCAACAGTGTACTAGGGTTCCTTTTCTCCATAACCTCTCCAACACTTGTTATTTGTAGTCTTTTTGATAATAGCCATTCTGACAGCTGTGAGGTGATACCTATTGTGGCTTTGATTTACATTTCCTTCATAATTAGTAATATTGAGCATATTTTCACATTTGTTGACCATCTGTATGTCTTATTCAGAAAAATATATATTCAAGTTCTCTGCTCATTTTTAATCAGATGGTTTTTTTGATGCTGAGATGTATGAGTTCTTGGCATATTTTAGATATGCTGACACAAATCGCTGCATAGATTATGTCTATGCAGCCACCATGCCCATGATACCACGACGGGTACTTGGTGGCATTTCTCCTTTCCATCAGAGCAACAATTTGTTCCTGTGTATCTGTTATCTTATATGCATTAAAATTATAAACACAAAGGTATTTCACATGTTGATTAATAATTTACAGTTTTATTTGTTGATTTTCTAAAATAATGATACAATCATCTTTTTGCATTTTATTAAAGCAACTTCCTAAGATATTTCTTTCCATGATCCTAGAATAAAAATACTGTTTTGGGGCTTCCCTGGTGGCGCAGTGGTTGAGAGTCCGCCTGCCGATGCAGGGGACACGGGTTCGTGCCCCGGTCCGGGAGGATCCCACATGCCGCGGAGCGGCTGGGCCCGTGAGCCACACCTACTGAGCCTGCGCGTCTGGAGCCTGTGCTCCGCAGCAAGAAAGGCCGCGATAGTGAGAGGCCTGCGCACCGTGATGAAGAGTGGCCCCCCGCTTGCCACGACTAAAGAAAGCCCTCGCACAGAAACGAAGACCCAACCCAGCAAAAATAAATTAATTAATAAACTCCTACCCCCAACATCTAAAAAAAAAAAAAAAAAAAATCTATAAAAAAAAAAAAAAAAAAAAAATACTGTTTTGCCCCAGACTTCTGATAAGAAAGTATAAGAAACTGAGGATAAATTTAGCATACAAAAAAATCAACAAGGTGTTCACAAAGAGGTATTAAATAGGAACTGAATTATATTTTTGCCATGTTGATTTTAGAATTATTAGCAAACAAAACAAAGTAATGATAAAGACCCATGCATGGAAATTACAGGGAGACCAGTATTCATTCAATGCAAAGATGACAAAACATCTTGTCAAAGCTGCCCAAGATAGAATAGGCAGTGAAAGGGAAACCGGGAGGGAGGACAGTGAATAAGGTTACGTAAGAATAAGCTGATCAGTTCATTAGCCATGATGTGATACACACTTTGACAGTGTTTGGTCTAATATAAATGCTTCATTTTTTTCCCAGTACTGAGATTGTGTGAGTCAGTGACTATAAAAATATCTCCTTTTTATAGACCTACATTTTTGGAATAATTATGTGTCAAATCGTTTTCTAAAAGGCGAAACTTATTGTGTCACTGATTTACATTTTATACTGGTTGTTATATGGTACTGGTATAATTATCCCAAATACCATAAGTCAAGAAGTTTTAGTGAAGACAAATGATGGCAATAACATCTTATGAAGTGCTGAACACCATTATAAATTAGCACTGTTATAAGTATGTAAAGCTGTATATCCTACATTAGTAATTTATTTTCTTTCTATTCACATATTCAAATAGAGTTTCTATATCATCATTTGTATACTGATTCAGAGAATATTCTTCCATATCTGGAAATTTTCCTGAGTCTATGTCCACCTCTCTGAGAACTGTGCTGCTTTTTCTGACTGTTTAACTTATATATAATTATACATGACTAACTTATACATAGTGTGAATTTAAACCTATTTATTTCAAAATGCTCCAGAATTAAGTAAAATTTGAGTAGTTCTAAGAGGGAAGTTTATAGCAATACAATTCTACACTAAGAAACAGGAAACATCTCGAATAAACAACCTAATCTTGCACCGAAAGCAATTAGAGAAAGAAGAATAAAAACCCTCAAAGTTAGCAGAAGGAAAGAAATCATAAAGACCAGAACAGAAATAAATGAAAAAGAAATGAAGGAAACGATAGCAAAGATCAATAAAAGTAAAAGCTGGTTCTTTGAGAAGATAAACAAAATTGATAAACCATTAGCCAGACTCATCAAGAAAAAAAGGGAGAAGACTCAAATCAATAGAATTAGAAATGAAAAAGGAGAAGTAACTGACACTGCAGAAATACAAAGGATCATGAGAGATTACTACAAGCAACTCTATGCCAATAAAATGGACAACCTGGAAGAAATGGACAAATTCTTAGAAATGCACAACCTGCCAAGACTGAATCAGGAAGAAACAGAAAATATGAACAGAACAATCACAAGCACTGAAATTGAAACTGTGATTAAAAATCTTCCAACAAACAAAAGCCCAGGACCAGATGGCTTCACAGGCGAGTTCTATCAAACATTTAGAGAAGGGCTAACACATATCCTTTTCAAACTCTTCCAAAATATAGCAGGGGAGGAACATTCCCAAATTCATTCTACGAGGCTACTGTCACCCTGATACCAAAACCAGACAAAGGTGTCACAAAGAAAGAAAACTACATGCCAATATCACTGATGAACATAGATGCAAAAATCCTCAACAAAATACTAGCAAACAGAATCCAAAATTTGAAAGTTATTATTTAAAAAGTATTAATTATACATTGAAATAAGAAGTGTATTAAGAAGTTGAATGTTTTGTACTTAAAAATAGTAGGTCTTAATAACAGTCAAGTTAAAATATCCATTCCTTTTTCAAAAAATGTTATATCTAGTTTGTATCTGGTGATGCTGTAGAAGATTCCATGATTTATTCACACACATTCATACCCACACATAATATTGGAATTATTTTGCATGTATAATAATAGCACATTTAAGGCTAGCAAAATAAGTGGAAGACATTAAGATTTTACCATCTTGGAAATTATATGTTTCAGAATTATACAACATACATTCATAAACACTAATGTGCATGTGTATATAATATTCAATCCTTGTATCTTCCTTCCCACTTTCATAGCATTGCTATGACACGTGGCATGGCGGACACAATTCTGCTACTATAGGCTGACCTGATCACACATATTTGTAAACCCTCCAAGAACATGCAGTGTTAATTTTCTAAGAAAGTAGAGAGCTCTATTATCTTTTTATATATTTTAACAACATAATAATGATTTCTTATAAAGTTTCTGTGAGTTACAAATAACTCCTAGAAGTTAGAAAAGCAAAAAAAACATCAACTGCATGAAAAGAACACATTTTAAAGCAGAAAGGCTTTCTTGTGCACCCTGTGTGAAAATATCTTATTTTTCTGTGTCTCCATGGCTTTTTGATATTACCTAGATTGTAGCATGCTTATATTCCTGTAAGAATATATTTGTCTTCTTTCACTATTACATTATAAGGCTTTCAAGATGAGAAACAAAATATTGTTTTAAAAGCCTATACAGTGCCTAAAGAGTCTCTTGTGTATAATAGTTGCTCAATAAATATTAATTGAATTACATTTTATTGTTCTTTTAATACATCCAACAATGTATAAAGTGTTTAAAAATTTTTTTTCTTTGCATTTTAGATTGGCAAAACACATTAGGCAGACTAAAAACATCTTTAATAAAGTAATTTTTAGTACACTTCTCTAACCCCAGAGAATCTTTTAATAAAGACATTAAAGTGTTGAATTTTTATTCCGTGCACTCAAGGGGACAATGTGTGACTCAGGGGACTAAGTGAAAGAAGCGTTTTATTGCAGTACATTGCGCGCTGGATGCTAAATACACCAGTTAGAATATTCTCTCAGCATTATCCATTCATGTGGAAGTCAAATACACAGGGGGCAGAATTTAAAATAACTTTTAAAATAAAAAAGAAAAGAGAACAAAATACTTAAGTGGAAACATATATTAGAAGTTAAGAATTTTCACTTAATAATTTTTATCCATTAGAGTTATAGCATTATCAAGTTCTCCCCAAATTTTACATTATTGTAAAAACACACAAATATGTACATTTTCATATATACTACACATAGGTATTTGAAATCTTGAAAGTTATAGTAATTTGTTTATACAGTTCCCATAAAAGGAAGCATGTATTATTTTGCCACTCTGGATTATTTCTTTTCACTGTGAACAACTACAGTTGTGACAATTTTGCTTCCATATACTGCATGAATTCATGAAATCTGTCTCATTTTTAGGAGGTCATTTTATAGTGGCCACGAAAATTAAAATAGTTTCAAGTTAACAGACCTGAACGAATAGAACATATCAGTTAAAAATCAGGATTCATTCTTAAAATAAAAGTCACATGTAATGTTGAAAGGGCAACTGTGCTGATAGTCCTATTCTTTGCCTTTTAAATCAGTTGTTGATAGAGGTAATAAGCCAGCTTAGAGAGAATAAGCTTTCTGGAATAGAGGGATTTCTCTCACAGCTGACCAACACAGAGAAATTTTAAAATGGCCTGTGAGATCCCCATCACATATAGTTCTCTAGGTCATTTAGAACCTCCTCAGAGGTTAAATTATTTAATATTTTACTAATTTAGTAATATTTCTTTCTTGGGAACACATTCAGTGAATCAGAGAAAGACCTCATTATTTTGGTTTTCTTTAATTTTATTTTAAATGGTGGAAGAATGTAACAGAATAGAGAGAAAAAGAGCTATGTATTACTGATATTTGTTTTCCAAAATTTACATGTTCTAAGGGGAATAGAGAACTATAAAATGAATATCCGATGCTTGGGGAAGAGAGAAGAGATGTGGAAGACATAGGTAGAGTGTAGAGAAATGGTCCAGGAGTTCAGTTCCCTGGTGCCTCTGACCTCTGATTCGAATCTACCTCTGTGTCAAAACCAGTGACAGTGTAGGTTCTGATGGTACCTTAGCAGGACACTAGGGACCAAGGTGTTACATAGTATGCCTAGAAACAATGCATCAATACTAAGGATATGCTGACTGCTGATTAAATGCTTAGTAGATGGGATTTAGTTCCACTATCAGGCTTGCGATTGAATCAAATGAGTTATTTAATCCTTTTTGCTGGCCTATACATGACATCATTCCAGGCACACTTGAACTTAATAAACTTCCCACAAGAAATACTGCTAACTCAATTATAAGGAAAGCAGTACAAAGCCATCCAGGTACCTAAAATAAATTTTAAAAATGGATGAATGGATAGAGAAGATATGGTACATATATACAAAGAATTCTACTCAGCCATAAAAAAGAATGAAATACTGTCATTTGCAACATAGATGCAAATAGAGATTATCATACTAAGTGAAGTAAGTCAGAAAGAGAAAGACAAATACCATATGATATCACTTATATGTGGAATCTAAAATATGGCACAAATGAACCTGTCTACAAAACAGAAACAGACTCACAGACATAGAGAACAGACTTGTGGTTGCCGAGGGGGAGGGGGAAGGGAGAGGGATGTAGTGGGCATTTGGGGTTGGTAGATGCAAACTATTACATTTAGAATGGATAAACAAGGTCCTACTGTATAGCACAGGGAACTATGTTCAATATCCTGTGATAAACCATAGTGGGAAAGAATATAAAAAAAGAATATATGTGGATAACTGAGTCACTTTGCTGTACAGCAGAGATTGGCACAGCATTATAAAACAACTATATGTCAATAAAAAATTTTAAAAATATATAAAAATATAAAATATTAAAATTAATAACAATGATACAAATACAGATGATTTTATGCATCTAAGCTTAAGCATTTTTGTTGGCTTCTTTTTCTTGTCAATATATATTACTAATATATTTTTGAAACTCCAGACTTTATGGCACATAGGACATTTCATAAGAAATAGGCATGTAGTCCTGGGTCTGGCTTATATTAAGTCAATAATTATTTGTTAAGTCATTACCTGACAATGAATTGTAATAATTACACTTGTATCTTGATTAGGCTCGTTCCTTTTATTTTGTAATCCACTCATTTTCCAATAGATAAGTGAAAAGCATTCTTTAAAACAAATTTAACTAATTAGTCCTTAAACTCTAAGTACCATGGCACAAGCTTCTCTCAACACGTAAAGAGTATTAATGATATCTGTTTACATCAACTTTGAGACCCAATGAACAGAGAGGAAATCTTCTCCAGAACTCCATGTGACCCTTCATGAGTCTTACTCCAGGCAGGAGATGATTACCTAGCAGGGTACACTTAGTACCATGTGTAATGAAATCAGAGATTTCTAAGATTCAACCAATTTAGTTGTTTCATAGAACAGTTAACTTACTACTTTTTTAATGTACCATTTCTAGATAGGAAAATTACCTTCCAATATTAACCAAGTCTCTGAAACTCTAACAATTCAAAAACAATAGGGTCCAAGAGGTGCCATGTAAGGGTGAGCCCTTATTCTTTAGCAAAGATGCCCTCTTCCTTCCAGTGAAGTACAGAGAAAATAAGCTTCTATAAGATTTATTGTGAATGTCCATTTTAAAACTGCTAAGGTTATTCTTAGCTAATCCAGAATGAAAGCATAACAATTATTTGAATCACCTTAAATGATTTTTTTTAGCTACGGAACTAAAATTCATTCATTTGCAATAAATTTATTATGACATTTAATCATCTGGTACTTTTTCTCTGAAGGTTTAAACACTTAAAAATCTGTTATTATCAAACAACTTGAAGATAACTGCTCTTTTTAAATAATCTCAAGCAAGGTTAAAATAAACAGAGTCAAAATAACTAGAACAAATCAATCTTCTACAAAAGCATCTTAATGCTAATATTTCTTATTTTAATTAGTTTTCCTCTCAAATGTTAGGCCATTACAAGTTCAATTATCTTTAATTGGACTTTTTAATCTTTAAATTTCAATCATTTTGATCCATAATAATCCACTTGGATTGAAAATTATTGTCTCTGGTTTACTTAATTTGGTAAATGCTGCATATGTCACTTGCAATATTTTATTTACTAATTGTAATTTAACACGTTTGTGGAGAATGGCATATATATATCACTAGAATTGAAATAACTATGTAATTTAATTTTGAAATTCCATATATATAGTTCAATTAAATTTTCTAGAATAAAACTGATAAAGGATGCCTTTTATCTGTAGTTTTTCAACCAATTAACATCCAGTTTTTAAAGAAATATTTGCTAATATAGAAATTTCTAATCTTAAATACCTATTTTTCTGACGAAATCAGATGCCTTCACATTCCTTTACTACAAAATACAGCACATAGAAAGATACATGGGTGGAGGAAAAGATGAGAAAGTAAAAATTAAAAATAGGGAAATTCCACAGAAAGAAAAGATACATTAGTGATTATCTATGGTGATGACGGAATATTGGGACATCTCTATGACAATTTATAATTCCTATACCTTAGGCTGGAATTAGACATTCAGGTTCCTTCCAAGATGATGGAATTAGTACTGACTGATGGTGCTTACTTCTTCCACATCATCAGTCTCAAGGACAAGGGAAGGAAAATATAAAGATAAAGAGAAAATTGTGTATAACTCTCAAGGAGACTAAGACATGTGAACTGGCATGATGGTATGAATTCTGCTTTCCTCCAGCCTTTGTCAAAGCCATGTTGATTAGAATATTAGGGTGGGTGTCCTTAGTAGTAAAATCAAAGAAGTAGTGGCAGACATCCTATAGGATATGTTAAGGAAAATAAAGACCCCAGTCAGTCACTTTCCAACTGCTCCTGCAAATCCCAGGAATGGCAGATTATAATACGGGGAATATAGATCATGGATACACAGTAGAATCATCTGGAGGAGCCCTTATAAATATCAATATCCAAGGCATATCCCTAACCAATAAAATCAGAATTTCTTATTATTGGATTTTCTTGCCTTATTGCACTTGCTAGAATCTCCAATACAAAATTGAAAAAAAAAAGACAAACACTTTTTTCTTGTCACTGAGTTTAGAAGAAAGACTTTCACACTTCATCTTTAAAGATTACTTTTTTTGCTATGCATTAATTCTGTAGACACTGCTAAATAAACAAATCTTTATTGAGAATAAACATTTAATTCTATCAAATACGTTTTTTACATCTATTGTAATGCTCAAACTCTTCCTTCTATTCTGTCAATTTTATTAATTTTCAAATGTCATACTATTTTTGTAATACAAATTAACCATCAAGCCTTATCCATTTAATGTATTTACTGACTAGATAAGCTAATGATTTCTTTAAGATTTTTAAGTGTTTTTATTAGTTTATTAGCTTATATATATATTTAACAACCTTATTCGACTATAACTGCTTTATAACTCTATATGTATGTTCCTATGGCCATTTTCTTAATTGTTCTGGGATTGTTTTTGTAGATCCTTTTCTTCTCTTGTGTTTCCCACTTAGAGAAGTTTCTGTAGCATTTGTTTTACAGCTGGTTTTATGGTGCTGAATTCTCTTAGCTTTTGCTTGTCTGTAAAGCTTTTGATTTCTCCATCGAATCTGAATAAGAGCCTTGCTGGGTAGAGTAATCTTGTTTGTAGGTTCTTCCCTTTCATCACTTTAAGTATATCATGCCAATCCCTTCTGGCTTGTAGAGTTTCTGCAGAGAAATCAGCTGTTAACCTTATGGGAGTTCTTTTCCCTTTTCCCTTGCTGCTTTCAGTAATTTTTCTTTGTCTTTAATTTTTGCCAATTTGATTACTATGTGTCTCGGTGTGTTTCTCCTTGGGTTTATCCTGTATGGGACTCTCTGCACTTCCTGAACATGGGTAGCTATTTCCTTTCCCATGTTAGGGAAGTTTTGGACTATAATCTCTTCAAATATTTTCTCTGGTCCTTTCTGTCTCTCTTCTCCTTCTGAGACCCCTATAATGCGAATGTTGTTGGGGTTAATGTTGTCCCAGAGGTCTCTTAGGCTGTCTGCATTTCTTTTCATTCTTTTCTCTTTATTCCATTCCACAGCAGTGAATTCCACCATTCTGTCTTCCAGGTCACTTATCCATTCTTCTGTCTCAGTTATTCTGTATTGATTCCTTCTAGTGTAGTTTTCATTTCAGTTATTGTATTGTTCATCTCTGTTTGTTTGTTCTTTAATTTTCTAGGTGTTTGTTAAACATTTCTTGCATCTTCTTGATCTTTGCCTCCATTCTTTTTCTGAGGTCCTGGATCATCTTCACTATCATTATTCTGAATTCTTTTTCTGGAAAGTTGCCTATCTCCACTTCATTTAGTTGCTTTTCTGGGTATTTTTCTTGTTCCTTCATCTGGTACATAGCCCTCTGCCTTTTCATCTTGTCTATCTTTCTGTGAATGTGGTTTTTGTTCCACAGGCTGCAGGATTGTAGTTCTTCTTGCTTCTCCTGTGTGCCCTCTGGTGGATGAGGCTATCTAAGAGGCTTGTGCAAGTTTCCTGATGGGAGGGACTGATGGTGGGTAAAAGAAAGCTGACTGTTGCTCAGTAAAACTTTAATCCGTTTTACTGCTAATGGGTGGGGCTGGGTTCCTTCCCTGTTGGTTGTTTGACCTATGGCACCCCAACACTGGAGCCTACCTGGGCTCTTTGGTGGGGCTACTGGCAGACTCTGAGAGGGCTCACTCCAAGGAGTACTTCCCAGAACTTCTGCTGCCAGTGTCCTTGTTCCCACGGTGAGCCACAGCCACCCCCCACCTCTGCAGGAGACTCTCCAACACTAGCAGGTCGGTCTAGTTCAGTCTCCCCTGGGGTCACTGCTCCTTCCCCTGGGTCCTGATGCATGTACACTACTTTGTGTGTGCCCTCCAAGAGTGCAGTCTCTGTTTCCCCCAGTCCTGCAATCAATCTCACTAGCCTTCAAAGTCTGATTCTCTAGGAATTCCTCCTCCCGTTGCCGGACCCCCAGGTTGGGAAGCCTTACGTGGGGCTCAGAACCTTCACTCCAGTGGGTGGACTTCTGTGGTATGTGTTCTCCAGTCTGTGAGTCACCCACCCATCAGTTATGGGATTTGATTTTACTGTGATTGCATCCCTCCTACCGTCTCATTGTGGCTTCTCCTTTGTCTTTGGATGTGGGGTATCTTTTTTGGTGAGTTCCAGTGTCTTCCTTTCGGTGATTGTCCGGCAGCTGGTTGTGATTCTGGTGGTTCACAAGAGGGAGTGAGAGCACGTCCTTCTACTCTGCCATCTTTGTTCAGGGTCACTCCCCAGGACCGAGCTTATTAGCTTATATTGTTAATGTAAAATCTTGTCAGTTTTTCACAAAGAATATGATAGTCTCATAAACTGAATTAAGAATAATTCACACTTTCTGTTTTCTCTGGACGAATTTTATGTAACACAGATGTAAAATCTTTCTTAAATATCTGATAGAAGTCAGCATTGACATGAAGATGACTTTCTGGGAATATTTTGAATTACAGATTCAATTTAATATTTTGTATTTAATAATTTTATGATTACTCAGAGTTTCCTTTTGGGAGAGTGTGGTAGTTAGTGTCTTTCTATGAATTTGGCTGTTTCTTCTAATTTTTAAATTTATTGACATAAAATTATTTTATCTTTTTTTATGGGTGTTCGAGGGCTAATCTGCTTTCTCTTTCTTTTTTTCTAAGATTTATTGAGGTATATTTGATATGCAAAAAATTGCACATGCACACATTTAATGCATACATTTAGATGAGTCTGAACATCTGCATATACCCATGTTAACATCACTACAATCAAGATACTAAACATATCCATCACCTCTAAAAATTCCTTGTGTTCTTTTGTGTGTGTATTTTATGTGTGTGTGTATATAGTAAGAACACTTAACATGAGAACTGTCTTCAACGTATTTTAAAGAGTATAGTACTCTATTGATACCTAAATGTACTATGTTGTACAGCAGATCTTTAGAACTTATTCATCTTGCATAACTGAAACTTTATACACATTGAGCAATAATTCCCTATTTTAAAAAATTTGTACATAGGATATGTGCTATAGACTTTTGTGTCCCGCCAAAAATTCATATGTTGAAACCTATTCCCCAACGTGATAGTATTTGGAGGGGTGGTGGTCATGAGGGCAGGAGTAGTGCTCTTATGAAAGAGACCACAGAGAGCCCCTTCTGCCATGAGAGAACACAGTGAGAAGATGGCCACCTATGAGCCAGGAAGCTGGCTCTCACCAGATATCAAATCTGTTGGCACTTTGATCTTGGACTTTCCAACCTCCAAAACAGTGAGAAATAAATTTCTCTTGTTTATAAGCCATCTAGTCTATGGTATTTTTTTTATAGCAGCCTACACAGACTAAAACATTCCGTATTGTCAACATTCTTGACATTTATTATTTGTGCACTTTGTCTTCTTTCTTGACCAATCTTTCCAGTATAATAGCAATTTTATGAAATTATCTTTCATAATTAATGCCAATTAAAATTTTCAAGCAACAAACTTTTAGATTTATTGTTCTTCTCTTTGTTTTGGTTACTATATCATTGATTTCTGTTCTCATCTTCATTATTTCCTTACCGGTATTTTCTTTGGGTTTGTTTGCTTATGCATACTAATTTATGGGGATAGATCTAGCTAGTTGATTTTTAGCATTTCTTCTTTTGCAGTATATGCATTTAATGCTATTAACTTACCTCTAAGCATGACTTTAATGCTTCTCATGAGTTGTGCTATGTTACGTTTTCAATGTTATTTAAAACAAAAGTTTTTCTAATTTTCATCATGACTTCTCCCTTAATCAGTGGATTACTTTGAAATAAGTTAATGCTTAATTTATGCATTTTGTTTTTCTGTTTTTTTTTTTTTCTGTCATTTGGTGAGTTACTTGAATTTTTTTTAGGATCCCATTTTGCTTTCATTAGGGTTTTGAGTGTCTCTATTTGTATAACTTTTCTTTCACTGATTTCTCTATTATATGTACATAACTTAGGACAGTCTACTGATGTCATATTTTAGCAGTTGAATGAAGCCTAGAAAACTTAAGTCTCTTTATTTCCCTTACCCTATCTCCATTTATAATATAGTTGTCAGAAATACCTCCTCTATATACAATTAGAACCCTATCAAAAAATGTTATAATTTTGCTTCAACCATCAAAATAAAATTTAGAAATCTCATTAGGAAAAGGAATGCCTTTTGTATTTATCCATATTTTTGGTTACCTAGTTCTTTCTCCCTTCTTACTATTCTAAAATTCCTTTTTTAAAATATATATGTAGTTTCCTTTCTGTTTTTGCCCATTCTTTTAGGGTTAAAGCTTCTGGTTACAAATTCTCTAGTTTTTCTTTATCTGAGAATATTTGATCTCCCCCTCATGAATAATATTTTTACTCTATGTAAGATTTGGGGTTGACATTTCTTTTATTGCCTCACTAAAAAAAATATTGTGCTACTTCCTCCCTTCCTCCATGAAAAATCCTCTGTCACTCACATTTTATTTAACACTCCAATAGGCAAGGTGTCACTTTTCACTGGCTGCTTTCAAGGTTTTTTATTGGTCTTTAGTTTTCAAAAATTTTAATATGATATGACTTGACATGAATTTGTTTGGATTTGTCTTGGGGTACACTCAGCCTCTTGAATCTGTAGTTCTATGCCTCTTACCAGAGTTAGGGCTTTCTTTTCAGCCATTATTTCTTCAAGCAACTTTTCAGCCCTTCCCTATCTTTCTGGGACTGCAATGACATGAATACTAAAAGGTCTCAATCATTTAACTCTACCCTTTCTATATCAATTTGGTTTAGTTGTGTCTCTTGTATACTTCCTCAAGTTGTATATGTTTTCTCCCACAATGTATATTTTTATATACTTAGTCAAATTTTAAATGTATTAGAATTTATTGTATTAAGGTCACATAATGATTAAGAGGTAGAGCCAGAATTTGAATATCTAAATACAATTTTTAGGCCCTACTGTATTAGAAACAGAAATTTTGAGTATTATGCAATGCATAATTGTTCTGTAAACTTATAATGTATATCTAAGCAGTTTGGAGTACCTAAAAGCTGATTTTCCAAAAATCAACTTCTTATTACCCGAATCCTATCCATGATTAGAATTTACCACTGATCATCAGTATTTGGTCTATGTTTCACTTAACAGGTTTGAGACTTATTTATACATGATATCAATTAGTTTTTAGCTTAAAAAAACCTTTAATATAATTTCACTTCAACATTTTCTGTGTACAATTAACTCAATGAAAGTGTCTTTCTTTCATATATCTTGATTTGGGTCCATAAATAATATGTATTGATTCCATGCCCTTAATAAATACAGAACATGTGATGAGATGATTAGAAAAAGAATAAATGCTAATTTAGAGACTAGAAATAACATCTCATCTTTACCTTTCACCACGATCTGCCATGGAATATGTAGATCAGCAATAAATACCTATTTGGGAGTCATGTATGAAATGGTGAAATAAATAGAGTGTCAACAAAAAGTCTATCTGTTAAAACTAAACCCATTAATGACTGAGTTACATATCACAAATTTTATCACAGTCAGGAATACAAGGTGCTTCTGTACAGTTGTAAACACTTAAAATTGGGAAGAAATTTTGACAATTTTTCAACTAAGGAACCATGTATTCACGATTGGTTACACTTAGCCTCTTGCCTGAAAGACACTCACAGTATAATTGTTGTGATTCTCAAAGTGAGTGTCAGTGTTGTTTCATAAAGGGAGCAGGAAAGGGCACAAAGCTCTGTGCATGAAAATAAGCAAAAACAAAGCTTCCTATTCAATATTATGACAGGTTTTTTTTGCATCTGAGAAGTGAATAACATTCTGAATTGCTTTTACACTTGGAGCTACTATTTTATAATGAAAAGTGATATTCGCTATAAAAATACTTTCTTCCCGACTAAATTATAAGCTTCATAAGGAAGGGTACATATCTATTTTGTTTAGTCACAGTATAGCACAGTGCCTTATGCATAACATATGCCCAGTAACTGCTCGTGTAATTGAATACACAGACCAAAGATCAAAAAAGTCTTCTTAAGTAGTTAAGCATGGATTAAAACCATTGAGAAATAGAGCCCAAAGTGGGTCTACATCTGTTCTGGATTCTTTTTCCTGCTTGATGGTGACAAGAAGCCTGAGTAAGGAGTTCAAATGAACAGAAAGGTGTGAGAAGCCTGGAATCATGTCACTGGACAGAGAGGGGTGGTTTGGAATCCAAAACCTTTAGGCTGACTGAAAAGCCTGGGGCATAGGCGATGTTGGTCCTGCAGAGACATAGAACAGGCAGCCAGTGTCAAGCTTGGTGCCCCTTCAGCAGAAGTAGTAAGGAGAACTGGGTGCAGCCTCTGCCCTGATATTTGCTATATTATAATCAAAGTAATATTAATAATAACATAGCTGTTAACCATTTGGAGTGATATTGTTTCAGGAATTTTCAAATTTAGAGGGTAAGTTATTTAACTTAACAACACACAGTCCCTGATCTGAAAAATGTAAATATCACAGTGTCTTGATGGGTTATAATGAGGTTGAAGAGAGATCATAGATGAGAAGATTTAGGGGAATACTCACTGAGGCAGATTTCAGTAAATTATTGCCAAGCAACCAGTGACAAAACCAAAGTATAACCTTCAACTGTAGGCATTATTACAAATAGCTTCCCTGCTTTTAAAATATTACTCCAATAATTTCAGAATCTTAACCCAAGAACTCTATGGAGACAATCAACTAGGTAATATAATTGCACTGGTAAGAAAATAATGGATGAAATATAGAGGTATATTTTATTTTCTGCAGGACTGACAATCAGATTCTATTTGCATGACTGTATTAGCTAAGCTTGAAGAGTAGACCATTATTATCAGATAAATGCATTCCTTCTCATTCCATTTTTTCTCGATTAATAACCTATTCATATTATTTTGCCACACCAGCTGCCCCTCCCTGTAGAAGTTAAGTGTTTATTGCTCTTGTATCATATTCATGTTTGATGTCAGAGTGTCAACCTACAAGCAAAATATCTACATTGGACCTTTGTTTATTCTATTGTGAATCAGAAGGTTTCCAAACTGTCAATCAAGATTTTCTGATTTTTCTGTTTTAGATGGCATCTACCTTGGTATACCTGAACCATCTAGATATACAAGATTATGTTTTACCCAGGCATTTTCTATTTACCAAGAAATATAAAAATAATAAAAATAAGGTTATAATATGACTGAACTCCATTTTTCAATCCAGATAGTCTTAAAATATATAATCTTATCAATCTATTTTAGATAACTGAAATATAGAAAACATTATAGGCATAAGTTATATGAGGTTAACACTATGTGAAAACTGGTGGTAAATAAATGATAAAATACTAAGGCTGATAAATAATACTAAGAGTGAATACAATTACTCATTTTAAGTTAAGCTGTCAAATTAGCAAACTATTGTTTTCTAGTGAAAAGTGCCGTGGTTTCTTTAATAGCCAAAAATAATCAAGATCTTGACATTTTTGTCTCATCAAAGTCTAGTTCCCCATTAAGAGAACTCTATAAGGACAGGAAAAGGGCAGTCTTTTGAACTGACACATCAGTAAAATGATAAATCCCTGGTGAGCTCCGATTTAGTTACTTACAACACCCAAATAGAACTAGCCAGCATCATTTGTTATAGAAGCAATAATATATTTACCAAATCCTATTCACAGGAAACAACAGAGAGCTAAATATATAAATATTATTATAATGTAAACACAAGTAAAGAAAAGATCAAAGAGGATGATCAACCAAGATGTACACATAATCTCATCATCAAAATTCAAACTTTATTTTACATAACAAAACATCACCTAAATGAATTAATCAATGTCTACATTTTTCTATATCTATTTCTCAATTTTTGGAGAAAGAATTGCCTTATTGTGTTAGGAATTATTCTATTCTTAAGGCTTTTTAAAATGATAAATGATATTTTAAAATGTTTTGTTTTTATTCTTTCTCCACAGAGATGAAATTCATTTTACTTCAAACAAAAGAGTAAAATCTTATTGCATAGTGTGTTCTTAGCATCTGACATTTAGAGGCATGAATGATTGATAACTCCACTTTACTTAGCAGGGAGATTAATCTTTATGTAGATTCAAGAGTAGGAAGAAAAGAGACATTCACATTTCTTACTTTTATACCAGCACTGCTGTAAATTGGAAGTGTCAAAAAGTAATTTGTAGTTTATATGCATGTAAATAACTCTATTTTTGTTTAAATGTACTAACATTAAAGTTTCCTATATAAGGTAACCACTGCATATTTTTTAAATATCATAAATTTATAATTTATGTCTATGAAGTTATCTTCCATCCTTTTATTGGTGATTTGCTGAGTAATTTAGAATGCTATTCAGGAATCACTGGACATTAGCTTCAAAAATGAGTCATGGATAATGGAAATGCTATGCTTGCATCTACAAATTTTACATATGAAATTACTACACATTTATGGTGAATATTTATCATAAACTGAGTTCACCATATGGTTGAAGAATGTTTTTTTTAAAGTTTTCTTTTCATATTCAGAGCAATATGATTATTAAAATAGTTTAATTTAACAAATCTTTTGTCAAAATTTGAACTTAACTGTATCTGCATAATACCCATCATAAGCATATGTGTAAATATATACATATATATACTTCCCGAAATCTAATTTTACAATAAGTAATAAATTACCTCATTGAAATTAACTGAATACAGGATTAATTAACAACAAGCTAAGTCTATATTTTAGTGAACATTGAACAGAAACGTTTAAAGGGCTTTAGTAAATGGGAAGGAACAAGGTAAAGAAGAAAAAAGAAATTCTGGATATACGAATAAGGATTCCGGCATTAGGCGCAGATCGATTCTGAGCACCTATCACCTTTTCCATCTGGAATGACCCCTTTCAAGATCATAGGACTGTCTGGTATAATCAGTAGCAAATAATATGGGAGGAAAAAAAGGAAAAACTTTTGAAAAGTGGAAGATCTTATAGTGAGGATTGATAAAAAGGGAGAAGCAAGGAAAGTAGAATCAACAGAATGTGGTATCATAGAAGGGTAGTAAAGAAAATATTCCAAGAAACAGGGGTGATTAACTTCATCAACTTATAGTTGACATGGTCAAGAGAAGTTTTTTTATTTTTGTTTTAAATTATTGCCTATTTACTTGTGTGTTTGGTTGGCTCACTGATTTTTTTTTATGGTTTTGTGTTTATTTGTATTTGGGAGATATTAGAGCATGTTGAAAAGAATAATCCAACTTACAATATAATTTAAAGGAGCAGATATAGCCACATTTCAAATGAGAATTTTCCAACTATTTTTCAATGTGCCTACCTTTCCTAACCTTTAGAGAGTAAAAGGCATTCAGCATCAGGCAAGGTGCCATTTTAGAAAGTAGAGAGGGCAAGTACTGTCTCCTGCATACTTTGCCTGGTATGAAAACTTTACTTACTAGAATGGTGTAAGTTGCCTCTCCTGCTCTTGGACCAGGAGCTAAAGTCGACACAGCATGTACTCTCTCTAAACTCCTACATGGTCCTGTATTGCTTCTGACCTGACCTACTCCTGAAGGGCAAGTCAGAGCTGAAGAGTTTCTTGCCAAGAAGGGTCTTGACTCTCCTAGAAAATAGTTGGTCTTTGCTTTCCTGACTAGAGTTCTCTGTATGGAAACATTCTCTCTTGTACCAAGCTTTGGTAAAAGTGTACTGCTTGAAAGGAAGGAGGGTTGTTTCAATGAATTTGGAGGTCAGACAAATTAATCCTGAGCCTCGCTTCTAGTTCTCCTTAACAACAATTTTGGTTCTTACTATCTACAGGACCTTCACGCAAATGTTTCATTTTCTACCAGACACTGAGATTCTATAATCTTAGTGTTGCCACATGAGAGAAGAGCATGATGAGAAGATAAACAAATTGAATTTTGGAACAGTTCAGAGAGTAGAGAAACAGACCAATACATGAATAGAAAATTGATATACGAAGCAGGGGACCACTTAATATAGGATAGTGGAATAGGTAATTTCTCTATGAAAAAATAATTTTCATTTTGTTCCCACTTTATACCATACCTAAAAAAATATTCTAGGTCAATAAATATGAAAGCAAAATTTTAAAACATCTAGAAATACATATAGGAGACTTAAAGTTCTCAACTTTGAATAGGGAGAGATTTCTTAAGACAGAAAACCAAAACTATAAAAGAAAAAATTAAAGAAATTATAGAATATAATATATATGTATAACTGAATCACTTTGCTGTACACCTGAAGCTAACACAATATTGTAAATTAACTATACTTCAATAAAAATGGTTAAAATTAAATTAAAAATAAATTTAAATATATGAGCTTTTGTTCATCAAAGTTTACCATAAGATGATTAAAGGTAGCCAGGTACTGAAATATGATTTTGCAGCACCTATAAGTAAGAATTAGTAACTAGAATACAGTAAAAAAATTCAAAAATTCATAAGAAAATAATAAACAATCTAATAGAAATATAGTCAAAAGACATAATCAAACATTATTGATAAACAGGGAAGCACGGCATAAAACTGTTAACACATTTAATTTTTATATGGAGGGGAAAAATTATAATATCAGACAATGAAAAGATTAGAATCAACAAAATTTCTTCTGATATGCTTATCTTCTTAAATACTTTTAGGAAAACTGACTACAATGTAGTATCACTTCATAAAGGCCATCCAGCTACTAGCCCATGTTTATTCTATATTTAACCTTAAATTAGAGTTACCTATTTCTTCTCCTATATTTTATTTTAAAATAAAGTCATATCATACCTTGAAGGTCAAGAATTCTTGTTATCCCAAAAATATTCATAGGGACAGAGAGTCTTAAAAATAATAAAGGTACCATAAATCACAGTTAAATTATTCACAGAGGTAGTCACTGCTGCTGCCCTACTAGATCCATTTTACCTGACGAGTGCATCATTCTCAACCTCTTGCCGGTGATGGCTGCTAATAGCTCTCAGCTTAAGCCTAAGCATCGTTAAAATGAAATACAAAATGGAGACTGGACTTGAGAATTTCCTGAGCAGACAAAACCGTTTAAGCCACATAAGCGAAACTAAATCTCTTATTTCATAAACATAAGTGAAACTTCACTTAGGTTACTTCTTGTAAATGCTTCTGACAATCATAATAGAAGCTTAAGTCAACTTCCAAAAGTAGGATGAGATAATCCCTTTTAACCAATCCCCTGCCATCTGGAACCCTCCACTGTAAGCAATTACTGTAAAGGGTTAATAAGTTCCTCATTTTCACATTATAAGCCATCCAGTAACTTCATGCCCCAGAGCTTCATATCAGTCTGTGAATTTAAAGCCTCCCACTTTACGAATTGTTCTTATACGATAGTCTCTTTCTAAATACTATTTATTGATTTGGTGGTTTTAATTTTGCTATTTCTAGATTTTTGACAGCATCATAGACATTGAAATTCTTACTGTTCTTGAACATGACAAGCTTTTCTAAACCTCTTCACCCACATACTCGGTGCTCCATAATCTTTCACCAGATAAATTCTAACTCAACTTTCAAGGGTCACTTCAAAAACACCTCATCTTTGCATTTCCATTACAGAATGAGTTGTGTTCTGTAATTCATCTGTTTACATGTCCCACTTCCATTCCTCTCTCTTTTTACCTAGAAATTTGTTAATGCTTTGATTGCTTCTGCATTTCTGAGGACAGAGTCATTTATATTTATAAAAAATATGTATCTGCTTTTTTAGTATAATATAATCAGAAGTGATAGCATTTTGTACTGTTTCTTAGCAGCATTGTTCTTCCTGCAGCCTGATGATCTCCTTGCCTGGGAAACTTAAAAATCTATCCCTTTGACGCAAGAGGGAAGACATATGGGAACATATGTATATGTATAACTGATTCACTTTGTTATAAAGCAGAAACTAACACACCATTGTAAAGCAATTATACCCCAATAAAGATGTTAAAAAAAAATCTATCCCTTTGTTGTTAGCTCTGATATAAAAGTATGAAATAGAAAGCGGGTAAGGTTTCTTATGTTTAAACTTTCAATGATAAATTCAATAAATAAAAAGTGTTTTTAAACTCAAGATAATGCTTTTATAATCACAAAAGCTAAAAGCATTCTCCCAAATAAAGTTTTCAAGGATACTGATATGGGACACAACTGTTTACTAAGGCAGAAGGACTGATTCAACTATTGTGTACTAAGAAGTATATCATGTATTTTTCTCACTTCTAATATTTAATATTAAGGCTCCAGCTACAATCCTTTCTTACAAAGAATGTTTTATCTACCTCATTATAATGACTAAACTAATTTACATTAAGGATGACACAGCTTTGATCCCTAAAATGTATTTTCTGTAGTTTGGGGGGTTTTGTTTTGAATGCAAGAGTAAAGAGCAAAAAAAGATTGCCTGAAAAAAATTATTATATTTCCATCAACTAAAAATAGTTTATTGCTAATGTTTGTTATTCTATAAGAATAAATTTATAATAAAAGTAATAGAACAGGCATATGCTATGACACACCACTACATTTTGTGCAAATTCTAGCTAATTGCCTAAGTAGGATTATAATATAGTGAGTATCAGGAAAGGAATGTTTACTTCATAATCTTCCCAAGTCTCCCATCTGGCTAAAGAAGCAAATGACTCTACTTGAAGGATGAAATCCTCTTGATTTGAGGGGAAAAGGGTGGGTAAGAGTGAAGTCAAGGAAAGAGTGCTGCAAAGTCAAAGATCATGGGATTTGAACTCTAATAAACATATAGGATAAACTAATTTTACAAATTATTTTTCCTGGTGAAATAAAAAGCTACTTTTGCAGCCTAAATTAACGTTATAGTTAAAAGCAATATTCTATATTTTTCAGGAAATACAGTCTTAAAAATAACAGTTACAATATAACTGTAAAAATATAATGAAACTGAACTTTATTTTAAGTGGTATGGCTTTGTAGTTCTATTATTCTTATAACCTTACTACTAAGATTTTCATGAGTATTTAAGAGATATTCAATTAGGCACCAACTTAGCTATGTACCCCCAAATTTAACATGATATATGTAAGATGTAAGGTTTTGTCCTATTAAATCAAAATATGTGCACTGTAAACATCTGCAGCAGAGGCTGCTTCTAGGTACGGAAGCCAACACGCTTAGCTACCAGAAGAATGTATTCTCTTATGAAGGGGAAAATACGCTTTCACAGAGAACTGGCAAATAGGAGCTTTGGATGGCAAAACATGTAGATGTTACCAGTTGAGGTCTTTTCACGGTTTGAATTAATGTTAAGTTTTACAAACCTAGGGAGAAATACAACTGCCAGACTTATGTTTCAAATCCAGGAGTGCAGAACCTGGAATATTCCACAGAGATTAATTCACAGAGATTTGAAATCTATTCTTTCCAACACTGACCTCTATTATCAATGCCAACAGAGGATGTTGAACATATAAGAAAGGAGCTGTACATGATGGTATTATCACTGCAGGGCTCTCTTCCCCCCCACCCCCCAACACCAGTAAAATGCTACCTGTTACACTTTTTTTTTTTTTTCTGAGACATAAGGTGAGTGGGGGGGGGATGATCGAAAAGAATTAAGTCTGACAGGGCAGAATTAAGTCTAGCAGGGCAGGCAGAGAGCGCCAGGAAGATCAGGAATATATACACATTATTTTCTGACCTTGAATTTGGCTTACCTCAATTACACAAGAGTACTGCAAGCACATCCTGAGGGCCATTACAGTCTATTAATTTATCATCCTAAAATACCTTTCACCATAATTTATGAACCCAAAGCGGGACTTAAAAGTTAAAGATGGCAACTCCTTCTAGGTTCAGTGCTATACAATGTGAAATAATGCATTTCTCTTGACAAAAACACATTTTCATTATATTTTAGGTGCACGTTATTATTGTTTGGATCCATGACTTTACTTGCATTTAAGATCGATTTTAAAACATAATGAAACAAGTGCAGTTATAAAAAGCAAGAGAAATGTTTCTTTGTTTTATTGGTTGTTTTTGTTTGTTTGTTTATCAGCTAAAATATCATGGGACCTACAGACCTTCACACTCAGGCTACAGTGAAATCGGGTAGAGTAGTTTGACAGGTTCACATCTATTTAGTGTAAAAGGTTATGCATTTTAGTGGAACTAGCACTGAGTTTGGATTCCAGTTCTGGTTCTACCTCAACCTGCTATTTGTATTTGACTATGTCACTTAACTTCTTAGAGCTTCTTTTTCCCTATCTATTAAATCTATCTATCTATCTATTAAATGAAGACTAGGCTTATCCTGGAGTATGACATTTAATTCCTCTAATCTCAGTTTATTTACCTCTAACATATTTATAATAATAATTTATAATAATCACAAAGTTGTTTTGCAAGTTAAATGATTTAATATAATTTAGATAACTTATTAACTATAGTATATTACTTGCAATGCTTGCTTGCATCATTTTAGGAAAACAAATAAAATTATGAAGTTTTATATAAATAACAGGAATGGAAGTGTAGGATTTTTTAAATGAGCCAATAAACTAAACATCACTTATAGAAGAATAATGATTTTATTTTATTATAAATATGTGAGAAAATCTGGGAATATCTGCTGTCTCCTCACATGGTGGAAGGGGTAAGGGAGTTCTCTGGGGTCACTTTCATAAGGACACCAATCCCATACATGAAGGCTCCACCCTCATGACTTAATCACCACCCAAAGGCCTCACCTCTAAATACTATCACCTTGGGGATTAGGTTTCAACATATGAATTTTGGAGGGACACCAATATTCAGTCTATAGTAGCATCTTTAAAAGTATTACAACATAAGCTAAGTAAAGTGATTTCTTTCCAAATTCTCATAGGCTATTTAGGAAGAGTAAACAAGAAGTTTGGGAAAATCTATAAAGCCATTTTGGAAGTAACAACTTACGGATGGAGCGTTGTTAGAACTCATCCTTTGCCTCAAATAAGGATCCCCACATGAGATTGTTTCATAAAAGAGATTGTCTTTTTTTGTTGTTATTTTTGGTTTTATATCCCATGGCTAAAAAGGCAGGAATATCTTAGATGATATAAAATGAACCAAATTAGAACATTATCTGAAGGCAAATATTGTAGGAACAAATGAAATTTAAAAATTATGGACACTGGGGAATAATGTCCATTATTTTAAAAGTCACTAGTTAAAGTATAAATGTTGAGAGTTACTGATGTTTGCATTTTATATTTATTAACCTAAGAAAGGAAACTTAATATGTAAGTGTAGGTTGAGTGCAATTTTTAGCATTGTGGTCAACAATTAAATCTAAATACTCTTCTACAAGACACACAAATGTGGGAGAAGATATAAAAACACGTCTTTTAAATGAACAGGGGACATTGCAATAAAAGTATGAGAAATTACTCAAGTCCAAAAACAATGAGAGTCAAAAACCATGTTATAGAGAATGTTTTCACTCTCTAGCTACTCCTTGGGAATTTCTTGATCTCCATAATTTACAATTTGAGGTTTTAATGTCTGCCAGAAGACAGGAGATAAGGCTTTAGGTCCCCACAATACAATATAATCAATGCTCCAGGTAAGCCAGAAACCTTTGAGGGCTCTCTTTCCAGGGAAAGGATAGGCTAAGTATAATCAGCAAAAAGGAAATTACTCTGATGAGGTCTATGCTCTAATGTGAAGGAAAAAAATAAAGTCTAGGTCTGCCCTCAAGCACGTAGGTTTAAAAATAAAGACCACACACACACACACACACACACACACACACACACACACACGGGAGGGTCTGGCCAAGAAACCCAAAGTTGAATATATATATTTATTCATATATACACTTATTTATTATCTATCTATTACATAGATTAATAGATAGATACTGTTTTGGAAGAATGCAACCTTAAAAGAGGCCTCAGAATATTCCCACAAATAGTCAACTCAATTATTTTACAATCTAATAAAACCAGCATTCATAAAGTCAAAGTGAGATTCTGTGAGAATATATAACTGAAGCACCACCTAAGATTTATCTTTAGAAAAGAGGGCAAAAGAGCACTAGGAAGAAAATGGATACAGGTACAATTATAATGAAGATGAAAACAGCAATACTACTGTGATCAAATTTATGTCAGCAACTGTGTATCCTATGACGGCATGAACGATTTCATAGGAAAATCTTGCTCAATAAAAATGACTCAAGAAGAAATAAATTAAATCAGAAGTTTAAAAACCTAGCAAGATTAAAGCAAACATGTACACGTATCAGGTCTGCATAATAAAAAAAGAAAATTGTAGGGTTTCCCTGGTGGCGCAGTAGTTGAGAGTCCGCCTGCCGATGCAGGGGACACGGGTTCGTGTCCCGGTCCGGGAAGGTCCCACATGCCGCGGAGCGGCTGGGCCCGTGAGCCATGGCCACTGAGCCTGTGTGTCCGGAGCCTGTGCTCCGCAACGGGAGAGGCCACAAAAGTGAGAGGCACACATACCACAAAAAAAAATAAATAAATAAAATAAAAAAATAAAATTGTACTAACCATCTGAGGAAGAGACAAATCCAAGCTATTATAGATTCTACAATTGAATATAAAGAGGGAACACTTCCCAACTTACTCTCTCTGCCTCATAAAATACTAATATGAAAACCATATAAGGAGACTCTAATAAAAGAAAATTACAGGCTAATTCCAATCAATAACTCAGGGGCAATAATTCTAAATACAATGGTAGTAAACTGAATCTTATAATTTGCGTTTTAAAAATCTATAGGGCTTCCCTGGTGGCGCAGTGGTTGAGAGTCCGCCCGCCGATGCAGGGGACACGGGTTAGTGCCCCGGTCCGGGAAGGTCCCACATGCCGCGGAGCGGCTAGGCCCGTGAGCCATGGCCACTGAGCCTGTGCGTCCAGAGCCTGTGCTCCGCAATGGGAGAGGCCACAACAGTGAGAGGCCCGCGGACTGCAAAAAAAAAAAAAAAAAAGAAAAAGAAACATCTATAAAAATAAAAATGGAGAAAAATTACACAAAATAAAGGTGGTTCATTAATAGAAAATCTAGTAACATTATTCAGCACAGTAACAAGGTAAAGGAGGAAAATCCCTGTAACCATAGGAACAAATGCAGGGAAAGTAATTGAAAAACATTCCATTTCAACTCATGATGATAAAAAGAAAAGTAAAGCATTCTTAGCAAACTAGTCACATAAAGAAATTATTTAATTGTTACAGAGAACCTACCAAATCATATAAGAATGTTGTATTTAATTGCACTGTACTGTAGCTTGTTGTGTTGTGTTAGAAGCTGACCTAAAAGTCAGTAATCACTCCTGAATACTTAGTATCACAATTACTTTGCAAAAGTGCACTAATGTCACAAGGGAGCGCAGTGAGAATAAACAATAAATGTTAGATGTCAAGAGTAGAAAATTACAAACAAGTGACAATTAGTGACATAAAATATAATTGACAGGAAACAGAAGAGAATATACAAATATTTGAAAATATTAAGATAGTGCAGCAAAGATTCTGTATACATTCATAATCAAAAAACTATACAAATGAATATAAAAAGAAAATACAACTAATTAAAATTGATAAAGTTCATATGTAAAAATATAACAAAATGAGTCACAAGTGTACAGAAAAAGATATAAAGCTACTAAACACATTTTTAAAATTTAAATAAATGCAGAGGAAAGCTTAACACAAGCACAAAAACTTCATTAGTTCTTGGTTAATAAAATTTCAATCAAAACCCCATTAGAGGGCTTCCCTGGTGGCGCAGTGGTTGAGAGTCCGCCTGCCGATGCAGGGGACACGGGTTCGTGCCCCGGTCCGGGAAGATCCCACATGCCGCAGAGCGGCTGGGCCCGTGAGCCATGGCCGCTGAGCCTGTGCGTCCGGAGCCTGTGCTCCGCAACGGGAGAGGCCACAACAGTGAGAGGCCCACGTACCACAAAAAAAAAAAATAAAACAACAACAACAAAAAAACCCATTAGAGAGTTTTGTTTTGTTTAAGTGGAATTTGATAAACTGATTTTTAAATTCATATGGGAGAGCAAACATATAAAAATACCAAAGACAGTTTTGAAGAGAATTTAATGCTAAGTGATATATCCTTTCTGATATCAAAACTAATTGTAAAACTATACTAATAAAAGCACTGGTTGGTGCAAGGATAAATAAACAGATAGAAACAATAAAAAACCAAAATAGACCATCATATATATATATGTATAGATATCTGAAATATGAGAAAAGAGTCATTGCAGATGGGTGAACAAATAATTCAGGGACAGTTTGCCAGCCATATGGAGAAACATTGGATTACCATCTCACTCTACACACAAAATCAATTTCAATTACATTCTTGTATGCTTGTCTTTACAGCAACAAGACAGAGAAGAGCTTCTTAATGAGTACATGCAAAATAAAGAAAAAATTGTTAAATTTAACATCATTATATTAAAAAAAACTTTGATTCAATTCACAACTTTAAAAAAAGGCAAATCATAGACTAGATGATAACTGAAATACTACAGAGTAAAATGTTTCTATTCAAAAATATGAAACTTCTCTAAGCTAATATACAAGATTTATAATTCAATATAGGATTAAGGACAACGTACAAATATGCAATGTGTAGAGGAAGAAATGATGCCTGCAAACATGAAAAAATACTCGACTTCACTGGTATTCAGGATAATAGGAATTAAAACCACAGAGATACATTTAAAACTCCTTAGATAGGCAAAAATGAGGAAGCTTTAAAGTAACACTTTTCTCAAGAGTGTGGAGAAACAGGAAATCTACTACATTTTTGATGAAGGTGTAAATTGGACTATCACTTTGGAGAACAACTCAGCAATATCAAGTAAGTGAAGATCCCATTGCTAACTGTATCCTAGAGAAAGTCTTGGGAATGTGATTGAAGTGAACAAGAATGCTAATAGCACTGTTTTAAGTGTGGAAACTGGGAACAACCTCGATGTTCATTAAGATTTAGTTATGAAATTAGATAAGGTTTACTAAAGGCATCACACAGAACACTAAGTTGTAGTGAGAACAAATGGATCACAACTCCCAACAATCAATATGTATGAATCTTTGAAAATTTTGAGCAAAGAATAAAAGCAAATTGAAGTATACATTAAAGAATCTAAAAGCATGCAAAACAATATATGTAGTCTAGAGATAAAAAAAGGTCTTAAACTTTTAAGACTAGCATGGGAATCAAATATACCAAATTCAGAATAAAGCTTACTTTTTTCAGGGTTAAAGAAAGGTTGTGATTGCAGAGGGGTACACACAGGCTTCTATTTATAGTTTTTTTCCCTGAAGTTGGGAGCTAAACGTATGGGTATTTATTATGCTATGCATCATACCCTTTATGTCTGAAATATTTCATAGTAAAAAGAATAGTTTAAAATTCTTAACCACAGCTTTTTAAAATCCTGTGTGGTTTCATAAATATGTAAGTGTTATTTTTCAAAATAGATTTTACAGTGCTTTATAACTCAAAGATATCTATTTGGAAATAATCCTAGTACTTCGTCACTGCCATAACAGGGCAAAAAATGTACACATACATGAACACACACACATGCCTACAAACCTACAGTCTCTGTTGCAGTAAGGCACATGTAATTATAAAGTTCCAGTACCTGTCATGTAAAAGGAAACTGGTAGCATAGACTTACCATGAAAGCATTCAATACACATTATTACCACTTTAATTATATTTAGATGAATAATAAATTTTTTGAGCTTAAGGTGATTATAACACTTTCAAATCTTATATTAATGATGGCATTATCGTATCTGGCATGCATCCTCTATTTAGTTGTAAAAGAGCAAAAAATACAGAAATTTATTATAAAGGAAATGTTTATGATTTCAAGTTTGTTTAAAATTACTTTGTTTCTGAATCACAAAGTAATCCAAATGCACTGGTCATCTATCCATTCATTCAAGTATTTATTGAAATCTTACTGTATGATGAGCTCTCTTGTATGATTTTAGATGATTAGATTAGTCAGAAAAGATCAACGACCATACTTATTCTCCAATTGAAATAGGTAGCCAATAAACATATAAATAAGATTACTTTTAGTCATGATAAACTCTATGAAGAAAAATAAAATGGGGTCAAAGGAAAGAGGATTAAAGGTCATATGAGTGAAATTCATTTCTATGTGTTAGGGAAGGCATCATGAGAAGGTATCATTTGGTTTGTGACTTGAATAATGAAAATGAGCCATATATGAGAGCTGTGGTAAAAGAATTCCCAAGGGTGGGATGAGTCTTTGCAAGGCTCTGAGAATTGGAACAGCACGGCTTGTGTAAGGGAGAGAAAGAATCCCATTAGAGAAGACAACAGAAAGGTGAGCACGAACCAACTCATCTATCATGATATAAATAATTGCAATAGGAAGTCACTTGAAGACTTTAAGATGGTAATACTGTGATCTGATAGATATCACAAAGGTGTTACCTTATATCTAGAGACAGTGAGAGCTGGTCAGAGGGATGCTAGAATTCCCTGTGTAGGAGATGGGGTGGGGATCTAGTACAGTGTGAGGAAAGGTAGAAGGATATGTAAAGTTTTCAGGACTTGCCACTGGATTAAAAACTGTGATTACTGGTAAAACACGAAGGAATTTAAGGTTTTATTTTGGTTCTACTGAGTTTAAGAATGTGGAATTGAAATGATATGTTAAGTGGTCATGAACAAGTAGTGGCAGGCAGTTAAGAAGGTTGATAGTATAACATAAGGTGATACACAGGAAAAGACTTTGAATAGGGAGAGATACTTTCAAGTTAGAGTTAAAAAACTATTCAGAAGTATGTATAATCTTTTTTAATTACTTCAGTGGCATTCCTAGTTAAGAGTCAGTTGTAGTGAGAATTGCTTATAGAATAAAATGGAAGGGAGTAAACCACCATAAGCTCTTGTATTACATTCTGTAAAAGTATGCAGTTAGAAACAACATTAGCTTAAGCTATATAATGAGTCGATAAAGGCTATGAACTTAGTTTCTTTTTGTACAACTGCAGACAAATTCTAGAAGTTCTGCAGCTACTAAAAATGCCCTGAAACAATTAACTAACTCTTCTCACATATACAGATGAGGCAGAAGAAGATAAATGAATAATGAAGACCAATAAAAAAAAGAGAATATGGATATTATCAGGACAGAAATAATACTACAGCTACATATAGTCAACTATGTCATTACTTCCTTAGGGAGATGCTACTGGAGACATCAAGTGTGTTATCCTATACGTCATTTGTAGCTGTTTTCCATTCATGCACAAATTAAATTCCCAAAATAATTTGATTTATTTATTATCCAATAAACCTCACTGAGCTGGGTTCATAGCTACTTAATCAATAGACATTAGGTGTATTAATAGGTTTTGGGAGACTTGCAAGTGTTTCAAGCACAGCTAGTATACATTTTATGATTCCCTTCAGGTTTCTATGCTACAGATATTAATCACATTTCTGAAATAAGACAACAAAGTATGCTGCTGAAATGCATCCTCTTTGTCATCTTGTAAGTCCCAGCTTTACTTGTATAAATTTACATATAATTTAAAAGTTGCTTAGCACAACATAAATATTTAGGTCTTATTTTTATAAATAAAATTAATTGTGTTTGTAAGTAAAATTAATCAATTTTCATTGTTGTTTATAATCACCTAATCTGTGAGTTTTGATAAATTGTTAGTGTAAAATGGAGGTGAAATTGAACAGATGATAAAAAACACCTCCATATATCCTAGGGTTCCTCCATCATTAAACTGCCTCAAAGTTTCCATATGTCACCCTCCTTTATAGGAAGTCCTATGTGGTAACCAACTGTGGAGAAGTTGGTGAAGTCCTCGACAGGGCTGTGGAGGAAGGGCACCTTGAAAGCTTGGAGCAGTGACCAAATTGTCTGAAAATATATCAGCATTTTACCAATGTTGATACTGGTTTGATTGGCACAAACTTGAAATTCCTTATCAGTACTTGCCACTTTTCAACCCTGGTTGTTATTTAGTTTCGAGTCTTACCTTCCACATGCTAGACTATTCTTACTCTGTGCATTTATTTTTATATTACTTGATTAAACTTGCAAATACGTTCAGAATCCAATGTAGTCTGAAACCAAATTTTGTGCTAAGCTCTGGTCACTGATGTGGTTATTGATTATTAATATTTAGCAATAAAAATGTAAATCAATCAATCAACCAAATGTAATGAGATTTTGACAGGGATGGCAAGTGAATACGAATGATGTAATATTAAAACTATGCAGAAAAGTATGTTCAGAATGAACTAAATTTGTGTTAGTGGCCATGTCCTGTATGTATACTATATAACAGCATATTGGTGTGGACACCTTCATATGAGTACCTCTATTTTCTTTCATAAAAGAAGCATTTCAAAACAACTTAATTAGCAGTTTTTGTACACTCAAATATGTAATTTGCTAAGGATTGATGTTTTTCACAACTTTATAATCTCGTTATTACCTGCACTACTGTAACTCACACCTACCATCATCCAGTTCAAAGGTCTTTGGAATAACACGTGCTTTCACTATTCAGATACTGAAGGAGCAGTGGGGTAAGGTTAAAGTTAAATTGAGACAAATGAGAAGGTTAGAGCACTTGTAAGATATATATGTGTCCATAAAAGATTTCCAGGTGTTATTCTTCTGGAGACTTTGTTTATAATACATTTTATATGATCCCGATGAGTGCTACTTTCTCAAGAGCTCCTCTCTATCCTTTTGAAAGAGGCTGCACAAGCAGGATGAGAAAAGGATTACCAATTGGGGTACCATATGAATTTAAGCCTTGTTAGTCTCTGATATTCCTACAACTGAGAAAAATCATTTACACTTCAAAGAGAAAAATAAATTTAGTGATTAAACATCACTGGGAAAGTCATCTTAATCTACCAAATACTGATATAAGAATCTACGGAGAAAAGATTTTTAGGAGGTGAAGAGAAGAGTGTATAGTGTGGTTGGGTTATGGAAAACAGAACAATTTCAGAAAGAGCCTTACTGGTCCAACAGTGAAGAGCCGACTCAGAACCAGCAAGGAGGGAACTTATTGCAACGTTCTGATCAGGCATAACAATACACATGAATTTCACTCCGCTGGCTAGAAATTGCAAAATGCAATTGCCTTCTTTGCATCTTAATTGTATTCTACGTTGTGCCTAGGTAAAAATTTATTTTTATTTATCTTGCTAAAGGTTGTGTAGATCTTTGTAAATATGTAAATTGGTATCTTTCATGCATTTTAGTGAATTATTAGTTTTTATCTTTTCAAATAATACTTTTCTTCTTCCTCTCCTTTCTGTCTGAAAATCCAATTACACATATGTTAGACCTTCTTAGTAGTAGCTCTCACCTGTTATCACCAAACCAAAATTTTCCTCTTGAGTAGGAGACCCACACAGCAACATAAGCAAACAGACCTTTACTAAAAGAAATACTAAAAGGTTTTCTTCAGCATAAAGAAAATCACCTCAGGTGGAAGCTGGAAGATAAGAAAGGAATGAATAGCAATGGGATGAGGGGAATTCTGTGGGTAAATGCAAATAAATATTGATGCCCATTGTCCTAGAAAAACCATTGGTGGAGTTTGTTTCAGACTTGGAATAAAGGTGCCTTGATACAGAGAGGATTTTGATTTGGTGCTTCCAGTTGCTGAAGGCTCTAACAATATGGCACCATTTTAAAATAAGTTCATAACTTGAGATTGAGTCAATTTTCTATTGCTAATTTGTTAAAATTCTCAAGATATGAAATAGTCTTGTTTTGCTTCCATAGCTGTTCTTTTTCAAATTAACACACTATCCAAGTTCAACAGTAAAATAGATTTTAACCCAGTTTTTCAAACTATTGACTTCCAATAGACAGTGGTGTCTTCTTGCCTAGCTACCAGTTAACTCCAATATTATAAAATTAAGAAGATAAATAAAAATATTCTCAATATTTTAACTATATATGGCATTTTCTCACAAAGGGAATACTTAACAATATTTGTTATGATATAAAAGCCATTCTACCCTTCTTACTTGGATACAAGGTTTCATATTCTATAAAAGTTATTGTCAATCATAAATGAACACATTTTTAAGAAAATCATGAAGTATAATTATAGAAAGTCCTGAGCACAAGAGTAGCACAGTTGTGATTCTATGTAATATGTGTAATTTTCACAATTATTTAAAAGACAAAAATAAAATTTAAATCAATGTAGATTGTGACTATACAATTAATATCCATTGACTTGAGATTTTTAAATAAGAGTATCACTTATCACAAGGAGAAAAAACATCACACAATATACAAAGCTTTCAACAAGCATAGAGATTTTAAAGGAGCTGCTCGCAGGGAAGAAATGAAGCTTAGGAAAATAACAAAAATGTATAACTTTATAATTTAAGAGAAGCTCATCTTAAGGGTCTTTTATATTCTGTCAAATATTTCATTTTCCAAACATCTGTGTCATACTATGTACATGATATTGGCTGCTGTAAAGTATCATGTGCCCTGTGCAGAATTAATCTGCTTTTCTCCCCTCCTCTTGACTGTAAACACTGATCCCTTCCATTTGAAAGCTGTAACTTATCATGTTGCTACGCCATTCCTATTTAAGGCCATCAACATATATTATAGAATAGAAAGCTAACCCTTTTTAGTTTGAGGGTTTCATGCTGGTACAGAGGATACCTAATTTGAATTATTTTCTACTTACTATTAAGTCTAGATTTAAATCCTTGTCAAATCCACATAACTCAATCTCAGCCTTAATTTTTAATCAATATTCCATTTGCTTGATTGGAGATACCTATACATATTGCTAAAACCTGCCCACTTAGTTCTAAAGAACCACTCTCCCTGATGATTTGGTAAGGTGCCTTTTATCTTTGACTATTTTTGTCACAATTAACAGACACCTTAGATACATTTAATGCCCCCCCATCTGATTTTGAGTATTATCATTTTTCAGAGATTTCTACAAAACCCCAACTACTGAATCTGAAGTTATTGGATCATGACACTGGTCTAGATAAAAGCTAGTGTCCATTCAGATACTCTGACTTAGACCAAGGGTTACCAATTTATCTGGGGAACCAAGCCTATAGCTGGACTGGTGACTTTAGTTCTGATTTATTTCCTCTACCCTCCACCAAGGTCCGAAACCATATGCATTATGACATGTGGTAAGTGATGGCATAAACCACACACATGTTACAGGTTGTTTTGACAATCAGTGAAATCGTGTATTTGAGTAGGCTGTATAAGCTGGGGTAACACAATAAAAATGTCCATTATTTATAAGATTACTCCAAAGGGTACTTATTTTTGTGTCAAAGGGATATAACTCTTATTTCTTTAAGTCTGTTGTTTTTATTGACATTTCTGAGTTGAAAATGTGTAAAACAAGAAAGAATACCACAGGAAAGCTGTCAAAAACACTAGTGAGTTCCAAGACATTGAAATTGCCAGAGTGGGGAGACTCGGCCCACACACCCACGATGAAACAGTAGACCACACCTCCCCAGCCACCATGCACAGGGCTTCTCTCCAAGCGGAGTGGGCAAGACCAGGTGGTGAGTCAACAGAACTGTAGTATTTCTTCCCCCGATTGG
Organism: Phocoena sinus; assembly: GCF_008692025.1. Classification (NCBI taxonomy): domain Eukaryota; kingdom Metazoa; phylum Chordata; class Mammalia; order Artiodactyla; family Phocoenidae; genus Phocoena; species Phocoena sinus. The sequence continues at coordinate 8,976,844 of NC_045776.1, read as the reverse complement.
AATGCAGTTTAATAGAGCTTCTTTTATTATATAAAAGAGATCATTTACTTCGATTGACTCCCATTTATTATTTTTTTTGAAAAAGTTAACTGCTTACGGGTTTTGATGATTTTAAACAGCTTACAAGGTGGTGTGAAAAGACTCAAAATATCCATGAATATGTATCACTTAGGCATTCACTCCGTTGAAAGAGCCTCGCGCCTCTAGGCAAGCGTGTGCCATCTGGAGCCGTATAATTGCCAAAAACTCAGAATTGCAAGGGAAATATTCCAAAGAGTCAAGCCACCACCACAAAACTGTACTCAAAGCCTTCCAATAAAGGTTCTACAAGAGTTCCTAAGTCATTGTGAAACCTGAGGGTGATGATCAAAAAACTACTTTGCTATGGCTTTCTAACTGTTCTAATTAGAAATCTGGAGCGTGTGTTTCTCTCTTGAGGACCATCCAGCCTTGACTGTGGCTGAAGTTCCAGATGTGGGCTAGGAGAACATTGCTCCTTCAGCACAGATACAGCTACATTTACAACTCTCCCACAGGACTTTTAAATTCTATATTCTGTTAACTTAAATATATCATGTATATTTTTACCTTAAGAAATTAGGCTCCTGAAAGAAGCTGAATTTAGTAAACATTGGCTACGATAAAAGTAGCTTTTTTTATAAATTATGATGTGAAAAATAGCCCGAAAGATGAATAAATCCTCATCCAACTCTGACAACAACAGTAGCTCTTTGACATTTGTGACATTTTGAACATCAGAAAAGTCCGCTCAGAAGGAACATTCCTCCATTACAGTATCCTTCTTGCCAACCTCTTCACCCTTTTGTTTTCTCACCTCGGTGCTCCCCAGTTTTCACATCATTCCAAACATGATTAACATTTCTTTCCTTTCTGAGGGAGGAGATCTTATTACCCACCAGTGGTTCAGAAACTTGGTTAGCAGGGGTTGCCATATGGCATTTTCAAAATTGTTTTTTATCTGCATAATGCCATTGGATCTTTTCATTAAACACCAAACTGCAAGAAAAATTAGAGATAGCTTGGCATGCCTGCTGAGTCTTATTGGATTTAAGCTGTGCTCACAGGAGTTAAGAAAATCAGAAATCAAATTCAAATCTTATGGACACACACACACACACATTCAAATAATAAGCTTGCAAGAAATGAGAGAAATTTTGATGAGTGTGAAATTACCTGTTCTTTAGAGACAAGAGTAAAACCATAACTGGAGAAATTTTTAGTATTTCTATAAAGAAACGAGCAGATCTATTTACTTTCTCAGAATTTTCACACTCAGACACTAGTTAATGTGAAATTGGGGCGTAAAGTACAACTTACTATACTTGATCAGTGGGAGTAGCTAAAATAATGCCCCCCCATCTATTTTTCCCTTAATGTACCATATGTGTTTTTTCTGTCCTTGATGGGTTTATTTTTCATTTTCAGTCAAGGAAACCAAATAAATGATATCTGTACAGCAGCCCCTCCCAGCCTGCTACCCGCCCCCCCAATTTCCCAGGCTTAATCAACAGTGGCTGACACCACTGGTTCTCACAGCACCACTTCCTGCTGAATGTATCATAAAGTCCTTCCCAGCACGTCCTCCAGAACAATTAGCTACTTTCATCAACATGAGCTGGCACAAGAGACAAGACTTATTTTGTACCTTCATTAAATCACCCATATTATCTCTCACATGTAAGGTGCTACTCCTCCCCCACCATCTTTATCCTTTTAGGAAATCAGATTCCAAATCACAGGAATTGCTCCTTAATTTGTCCCTGTACATTTTATATAATTGAGTCATATTCTATTAAACTTGGAAGAAAATTAACTGTTCCTCTGATGCAATATTAATTTTATAGAAGGGGAAATGAAGGCCTAGAATTAACTTAGCTGTGATTTCCATGGTGAAACACAGACATCTGAATGCTAAATCTGGGCATAATTCTACTGTAGTATACTAGAGTCCCACATCGTTTTAAAGAACAGATAAAAGTTTTCTATTTTTAGTGTTTGGAAAATCCTATCAGAGATAACCTATTATTTGCTCACTATTAATGCATTTTATTCAAAAGTTTTAATGAGAGTAGTAATTCAACATTTGTTGAATACTTATTATAATCGAAGTACTTTGTTCATCACTTTATGTGTAACGAATATTTACAATGTTTGATGACAGCTGCCCATTCATACCCAGGTCTATCTAATTCAAGGTGACCTTCCCACTAAACATTGGCTCTCTTCTATTTTATTTTTTAGGTTTTATTTTAATTGAGGTAAAATTCACATAACATAAAATCAGCCATTTGAAAATGTACGACTCAGTGGCATTCAGTGCATTCACAATATGGTGCAATCATCACATCTATGTAGTTCCAAAACATTTTCATCACCCCAAAAGGAAACACCATATCCTTCAAGCAGTCACTTTCCATTCCTCCCTCTTCCCAGCCCCTGGCAACCACTAATTTGATTTCTGTCTCTGTGGATTTACCTATTCTGAACACTTCATATAAAGAGGATCATAAAACAGGTGATCTTTGGTGTCTGGCATTTTGCACTTAGCATAATGTTTCATGTCCATCCACGTTGAAGCATGTGTTAGTCCTTCATGCTAGATTCTCAATCTATTCCATTGATCTGTATGTTGATATAAGCCATGATCTATATGTTTCACACACTTTAAAGTGACTTTGGTTCAAACACACACACACATACACATGCACACAACACACCCTTGCAATGAAGCACAGTAAAAAGGAAGAAAGGAAGCTTCCTTTCACACGTATTATCTCAGACTTCACATCCACCACAGGGAAAGAATGCCTTCGTAGTCTCCTTAACTTCTGCATAATCAGGGGCATTTTCAGGATCTTGAAACTCTTCTAGTTAGGTGAGAATCCTAACACAGGCCTCAGCCCAGTACATTCTCTTTTATAGGGGAAGTGTGTTTCATGCCAGATTTTATTACCACTGAGACGTGTGCTAAGTAAAAATTCCCTCCTTCCTTCCTCCTTTCCCAGTACATACAGTGTTAGTTTCTCTACCTAACTTGGTAAAAATAGAGGAATGGGAGAAATCACATCTGAGTTCCTTCATAGAATATTTTGTAGGTCTCCCTCACAGGTATTTACAAGTATACTCCAAGAAGTACCTCTCAGACCACAGGTTTTCCACTAAAATCATATAAATCTACTCAAAGTGATTTTTCAGAACTACTACCCTGGACTGGGTTAATTGCATTTATCCCTGGTTTAGGATTCACCCAGAAGATACCCCAAATTTATAAACACATTTATTGACTGCTTGCTGGCCAGGTCCTGTAATCAACATTTCTGTTGAGGAAATCATTAACAAACTTTTCATGTCTAAAAGGATGTTGATCTCCGAAGAGGTAACGTGGTTAATTCTACGAAAAAATCCAAAGTAAAAGTTTTAGTTCCAAAATAAAATGTTAAATTCTGGATATCCAAATTTCTTGAAAATAATCTGTGGGTCACTCCACTAACCCTGATAATTTGGGTGAATATAAGAGGACATAATACTCTCCACTTTTGATGTGGGTATAGGGCTGCTCTTGGGACTGTGTATCAATGGTATGGCTGTTAGGGATAGTAAAGTGTTTTGGAGTCTTTTTGTTAAATTCTGCAATGCAAATGAATCTCTTTATGAAGGATGTAAGCTTTACGAAGTATGTAAGCTAGCCAGAGTTACTAATAACCTCACACTCAGTTTAACATGGGGGAAATAGGGGCCTAAGGAAAGATTCTGAGTGGGATGCACACGTGGTAAAGAAGGATGCAACTCCTTAAGACCTGTGTCTCATAGATACTAAAATGTTCAACCCATTGGGACCAATTTCACTGGCAAAGCTTAAATGGAAGGAGTTTCGTGAATGAAGTGAGCTTTATGAATATATGCATATCTAAAAGGCAGAGTATTTGAAATTTCTCTCCTAAGAGTTCCTTCTTTAAATTGGCCAGAGTGGTCTGAAAGTAGTGAAATATGTACATTTTGACCAGCATCACTCCCTGTAACGAATGCTGTTTGCATCCCACTTTCTATCTCCTGAGTACTCACCTTTTATCTCACTGGACAACTTTTACTCAAGTATCTGCAACTGTCTACATGAAGGCATTCTCTGGCCATGACAGTGTGCTCCATCCAGTGTGGAAGGAAAGTAGGAAGTACTAGGTGAACAGCCCTAATGGAACAGTGGAATTAGTAGGTAAGGCTCATGAATCTTGTGCCCTCGGTCAGGACACCTCAAAGGCATACTCTACGTGGCAGTGCACAGGCCCCAGTGAGAGAGCTCCAGGTGACCAGTGTTAACCTGCTCATTGGGACATAGTGCTTTCCTAGATTCCTTTCCAGTCTCTCTTTCCTGCTGCGATAGCTTTGCTTTCTGGGATCCCCTCTGCTATGATCACCCCAGGAGGTAGGTGGACCCCTATCCAAAGTTTTGTTCAGGGGTCAATGCAAATGATGTCTCACCGAAATAATTGAGGTCCGTGGGGGAGAGCAGAGCAGGCCTCTCAAGCAGGTCTGAGATTGCTTGAAAAAACAAGGAAAGGAAAGTAGCCTGGATTTGTATTGTGTTTAAGGGCGGGGCCAAGGTGAGCAATCCCACCCAACAGAGGCTTGCAACACTCGCGTGGTTTGAACCTTCCTGCAGTGCCAAAAGGGGAGCACGGGGTCTTTCTCATCACCTCCCACATATATGAGGCTGAAAGAGAGGGGGATGAGGCATAGAAGTTGTCAGCATTCAGACCTCAAAAATGGGGTCAGACTCTTTATTACAATTCACACCAATGTTTGACTGATGACTGAAATGTAATAATTTTTATTTAATTGCATTTGAGCTTACTGGTGTGCGTCATTGTGGCGCTCTGTGATTGAGGCCTGAGGCCAGGAAGGGAGATGAAAGCTCTCTTGCGTGCGTGCCTTGACACTGTATGGGTACTGAGATGGTCAGTAGCTGTTTCTTGTTAGTGTCAGGGATGAAGCAGCTTTCAACTGACCGAAACATTTTCAGGAATTTAACTGAATTGGTGGGAGGTGTGCTTGCACTATGTGTGGGGCAATTGTTTATCCCTTTTTGTAGACTCTTTTGTGAGTATCTGTATGTCCTTAATTAGTGTGTCAAATGAATCTCCTTAGAGGACGACATCATCAATATCATGTCCTATCTGTACTCCTGGAGAAAGACTGAAGCAAAATCTTTCCTGCAGAGTTTGTGTATCATGGCAAGGCTATGGAGGTACCCCAGTGGTAGTCTAGGAAATATGTATTTTGTCCCTTTGGAGATGAAAGCGACTGCAGCTAAGAGGCTATTGAAATAGTCACGGAGAGAATACATTGGCCAGATATATAACCAGCAAAAATATTCACTGGTTGCTAATTGGAAGAAGTCGATAATTTCAATAATATTGGGTGTGGCAACCATAATGGAATCCATAAGGTTAAAGTTGCGATACTGCACTTCGACGTACCATTTATTTTTTTCAGGGTTTAAAAAATAGGCTAAGTTGGGCTGCAAAGAAGCAGTGGAGATATTTACACCTTCACTAGTTAGGTCTTGCATAATAAGTTTCAAACCTTGAAGGACCTGTTTAATTTATATTAGACCATATTAGCTATTTTAACTGGGAAGTAAGGTCCATGGCATTACATTTTATCAAGCCAATTTGTAAGTGCCAGAGATGTAATTTAATTTTAAAATATTATTCATTAGGTCAGAGCATCCATGCCCTCTATATTTTAGGGGAATGGATGCTAGGACTATGGGCAATTTAAGCAAGGCAATAGTTCTGAAGAGGCATACCTGTGTGTACTCTATTTTATACCCAGTAACTCCTCTAAGTTAATAGGGGCACCATGTTTAAATTTAGTGGAATCTCCTCATCCAAATTTAAGTCCCAGTATTAAGGACCAGAAAGTTTTCCGTTGGTTTATTTTCTGTAGATGTTAAAGTTAATTCAAAACCTGTATTACAGAGGTGCAGAAGCCATTCGACACTCTTTTATCTTTATATTGTATCATTTTTAAAATTTTGGATTTCCAATTAGATCAAATTGTGGACCTTCATTTCAGTTTTGTTGCTGCTTTCATGTCTCCTTGCCCTGTATCCAGGTCTCTTTCTGTTTTTCATTCATTTCTATCTTTCGATGTCTTTATAAATCACTAGATATATTTCAGGGTGAGCCTCCTTACCCTGTTTGCCTTTATAATTTTTTTCTTCCAAGAAGCCACAAATCAGTATTGTCAGGTTTAGGGGCCTCCCTCACGGCAATGGGTGCTTTATAGGGTTTAAAGCCCCCAGGCCTAAGTAGGTTTGAATCGGCCTCTTTGCTATGCCACAGGTGTGCCAAGTATGTATTTCTGCATAACCCAGAGGGTGAGGATCTTTTTCATGACAGAATTATAGACAGCAACAGCAGCAGCAGAAATATTTAAGAGTCCTGGTGAACCATCCATGATAAAGAGTATGGGTCTCTCTCTCTTTCTCCACCCTAAACACTGCTCCTTGGGCTTCTCTGGTGGCACAGTGGTTGAGAGTCCACCTGCCGATGCAGGGGACACGGGTTTGTGCCCCGGCCCAGGAAGATCCCATATGCCGCGGAGCGGCTGCACCCGTGAGCCATGGCCGCTGAGCCTGCGCGTCCGGAGCCTGTGCTCCGCAACAGGAGAGGCCACAACAGTGAGAGGCCCGTGTACCGCAGAAAACAAAACAAACAAACAAAAAAACTGCTCCTTGTGAATGATCACCCAATGGGCCCACATCTCCCACAGAGCATTTTTCCCTCTGAACAATCTACAGATCAGGGGCCAACACCTGATGGAATTGCATAACCAATCTGTCACAGGGTACAGTTTCCCCTTGAGCCTAGCATCAGCCACAGGTTTATTCTAAAACACAGGAGGTAGGTTTTGGCTGACGCATGTGACCCAGGGAGGGTCACTTTAAGGAAGTCTCCAATCCCATACTCCCATACCTAAATGCCAAGTAATTATCAGACTTAGTCTGGCTAAATCTATAACAGGCTTGGTAGGACTCAACAATGCAACACAAAGCGGACAGCAGTGCAAAGTGCATGCTTGCTATCAAGCAGATTAGCAAAGCAAACCAGAGAAGAAAGACCCATGGTGATGGTGGTCATTGTCTTGACATCCTAATCACAAAGCCAATTTGTTATGGCCCATCTGCCTTTGCAGGTGAAAACACCTTCCCAAATAAATGACATAATGCTTGATGGATCCAACTTAAGACAGAACACTTTTATCCTGGTAACCAAACTGCCCACCTCATCTGAGCAACTATTCTCCACTTATTCCATGCCTGGTTGCTAATCACACTTCTCCCATTCTCTTTGGCCGCAGGAATGGGTGCTCAGGCCATGGCTAACCAAGTTGAGGATCCTAGGTAACTGACCAAAATGATTGTTCAAGGATTGGTGTAACTCAATCTAGGTCAACAGCAAGACTTGCCCTGGAATTTTGTTTTGGATCTATTTAGTGGAAGAAATAAACTCTCTTTACTGAGGCCTAAGATAACATCAACCTGCAATCACAGTGTTGACAGCTGGAGAAGGTCTATCTGCAGAAAGAGAAGATAAAACCATTTTGCAGAAAGAAACAGGGACAGATTCTGGTTTGGGGTTGGAGAGCAAGACTGAGAGCCAAAGAGAGAGCCAGAGCACGAGAGAGAAAGAGAAAAGAATACAATGAACATTATAATAGGAGTTCATGGATCCCGCAAGGTCTTTATCAGTTATTTAAACATACACACACACACACCATTTGTTTCAGCTAGTTTGAGCTGGGTTTTCTGATGTGCCAAATATCCCAGATATTATGTATTCATATGAAAAGTGGGACAAATTTAGTGTGGAAGGAGAAGAGATTTTTTTTTTCCTAATAGCATATCAACAAGAATGAGTTTGTCTAGTTTATACAATGACCTATTGCCTTGAAAGAAGTAGTCTAGCAATCAGAGACATGATGGATAAGTTTAGAAAGGGGTTTCTTCTATTTCTGGTCCTTATCCCTTTATTATATTTATTGTTGCACATTTTCTTTCTTATGAGACATAAGCAAGGTAAACATAGAACCTACCACTGACATGCTCCTACTACCAATTCCATACTCAATAAATACGTATTGAGTGAATGGATATAAGGGTAGAGCTGAGATAACCTTTAAAATATAAAAAAGTAATGTGAACTTAGATTCTCTGAAATATCAGGTGTCTAACCCCACTTCTGAAAGCTCTCACAAGATGAACTACTTGATCCATTCAGAATATTTCAAAGAGTAACCATCTCACATGGCATAAAAATAAAGATCTTAAGCTCCAAACCTAAAACTTCAAAGGAAAAGGAATGCCAAATATAAACCTTGTGTTTTTTTTTAAATTTCTCTATAAATCATTGACTTTGTCTTTCCTGTATTTCTTTTTAGACACTAGTCTTCTGGAAAAAAATTAATGTAAAAGTTGAACCATAAATCTGAGATATAATGCAACCAGTGATGAAAGAAAAATAAATATAAGTGTGTATATTCTGGACATCTGACTGCCTTAAGTAATTTTACTATTCAGCCAAATAAAAATTCTAAATTTACTGATTTACTGGTACCATTCTTCAATATCCCTCTTTATTTTTACCTAATTTATATTATTTCATTACAAATAGATTTACATATATATATGGCGTTTAGAATGATCAAAATATTGGAGATTCAATTTTTAAATTCTGATGGAAAGTTATGGAACATCTATTTAGATCCTCTAAATAACTTATACCTATATTTTCTATTTTATGTTTTCTAAAAGACTGAAGCTGAAGCATAATGATATTGCTACTGTTCCAGTCTACATTCCTTTATTGTCTATATTCTGCAATGTTTGTTCATCACTTTGAATATGGCTTTAAAGTCACGCATAGAAATACATGGTATTAAAGGGGGTTTTGTTACAGTAAAAGCCATTTTAATCTGAGCTGAACATAAAAAAAATCATTTAGCTCTAGCTCTTGACATATGTTTTTAAATGAATTCTTTGTTTTCTGAAAAGCAATTACAGGTGCAAGTAGTACTTTTCTGCCTCTCAGATCTCAGGGTATGGATCCACAGAATACAAGGAAGGAACTTAGCCCCATAATGTACTGCATTGGGATCAAAGTTAAAGTACTTTCCTTAAATTGGCTCTTTGCAAAAAGCTTTCTGACACAGAGATTGATGTTGGCAGTTAATTCCATAATTTTTATAAATACACAGCACAGTAATGTTGGCTCTTATAGGTCTTTCTGTAATACAATGAGGACTCTTGGAGTACTTGAGAAAAAAGAGACTTATTGAATTTCCAAGATTTCCCCTCCCGCTGTTTCATGAGTCATTTCTGTCTTCGTTGCTAAATTCTAAACAGTTCAAAGCAAGAATTTCACCTTCTTCTTTATATTCCTCATGAAACCTTGGAAAATGTTTTGCACACAGGAGTCCCTAAAAACTCTGATGTGTTATGGACACAACTGAAAAATCTCTGGAATCTGCCAGTGATTCAGAAAGAAATTTCATGTATAGAACGATCACTGAAAGCAGTAAGCAACCAAGTTATAAAACAAATAATTTTCAATTTGTTTGGTTCAATTTTGTTCCTGCATTTGATTTTTACATTTGTTTTTATACTCTTAGGAGACATCTATGATTTTTACCAAAAAAATAAAAAATCAATGCCTTGTTAAAAAAAAAAAGAAATCACCACCTCAAGGCACTCATTAAAAAGTGAAACTCCTCAGCCGAACGTCCCAGGTTGGGATTCTCTGGTGCTCTGAACATCTCCATATGCCTCTTATAAATTTTAACTGCTCTATATTCCATGTTCGGTGATCCAAAGTGTACACTTCAACCAAAACTAGTTTTATCCAATCAAGCACAGGGAAAGAGGGAAAAAAGAGGGGAGGAAGGAAGGAGTGGAGGGAGGGAGGGAGGCAGGAAGGAAAGGCTTTTCCACCTGACTTCTGCCCAATTAAATAAGACATTTTACTACTTGATGAGGTTCATGTAGAATATTCTACCAAGGACTAAATTAAGCCTGAGAAACTAGTTATTTTTAGGAAAGATCTGTTCACCCATAGTGACTTAATTTGTGTATATCCACCGCAAAATGAGGAGAGCATTGGTAATTTTCCAGTCAATTTTATCATCAAACATAAGGAGTTTGGATGTTTTGCTCCATAATGATACTTTCTTTAGTATCTCGCAATCTGAGTTGTGTTTTCTTCCTACATAAACCTTTTTATTCCTGTCTCTATACTCTGTACATTTTGAATCCCTCCCACATCTAGTTATTGTCATTTCATACTGTTTGCAATCTGTGCCCACTTCCAAAACTGTGTCTTTACAAATCTTTAAGAAATTAAGGCTCAAAGCATGTTTTCCTTTTGTTTCTACTTTCCTAGAGGTGTTTGAGTCTGGCAAAATAAAAGTAAAGTAAAGGTTATTATTGATCTTATATCACTCTTTAAAATCTACCATATATATATATATATATATATCTCCAAAAAAAAAGAAGAGCTGTGTAAATTTTGGGCAAACCTGAATCAAATTTCAAGCAGATTCTTATATGATAATCCTCCTACGGAGTTTACTCTCTTTCACTCTCTGTCTCTGCCTCTGTCTCTTTCTCTATCTCTGTCTCTGTCTATCTCTGTCTCTGTCTATCTCTGCCTCTATCTCTGTCTATCTCTGTCTCTGCCTCTGTCTATCTCTGCCTCTGTCTGTCTCTATCTCTGCCTCTATCTCTGTCTCTGCCTCTGTCTATCTCTATCTCTGCCTCTATCACTATCTCTGCCTCTGTCTGTCTCTCTCTCTGCCTGTCTATCTCTGTCTCTGCCTCTGTCTATCTCTATCTCTGCCTCTGTCTATCTCTGTTTCTGCCTCTGTCTATCTCTCTCTGTCTTTATCTCTATCTCTGCCTCTGTCTACCTCTGTCTCTGCCTCTGTCTATCTCTGACTCTGTCTCTGTCTATCTCTGTCTCTGCCTCTGTCTATCTCTGTCTCTGCCTCTATCTCTATCTCTGCCTCTGTCTATCTCTGTCTCTGCCTCTGTCTATCTCTATCTCTGCCTCTGTCTATCACTATCTCTGCCTCTGTCTGTCTCTCTCTCTGCCTGTCTATCTCTGTCTCTGCCTCTGTCTATCTCTATCTCTGCCTCTGTCTATCTCTGTTTCTGCCTCTGTCTATCTCTCTCTGTCTCTATCTCTATCTCTGCCTCTGTCTACCTCTGTCTCTGCCTCTGTCTATCTCTGTCTCTGTCTATCTCTGACTCTGTCTCTGTCTATCTCTGTCTCTGCCTCTGTCTATCTCTGTCTCTGCCTCTATCTCTATCTCTGCCTCTGTCTATCTCTGTCTCTGCCTCTGTCTATCTCTGCCTCTGTCTATCTCTGTCTCTGCCTCTGTCTATCTCTATTTCTGCCTCCATCTACCTCTGTCTCTGCCTCTGTCTATCTCTATCTCTGCCTCTGTCTATCTCTGTCTCTGCCTATGTCTGTCTCTATCTCTGCCTCTGTCTATCTCTATCTCTGCCTCTGTCTATCTCTGTTTCTATCTCTATCTCTGCCTCTGTCTATCTCTGTCTCTGCCTCTATCTCTGTCTCTGTCTGTCTCTGTCTCTATCTCTATCTCTGCCTGTCTCTCTCTGTCTCTATCTCTGCCTCTATCTCTATCTCTGTCTCTGTCTGTCTCTGTCTCTGTCTATCTCTATCTCTGTCTATCACTATCTCTCTCTCTGCCTCTGTCTGTCTCTGTCTATCTCTGTCTCTGTCTATCTCTGACTCTGCCTCTGTCTATCTCTGCCTGTCTGTCTCTATCTCTGCCTCTGTCTATCTCTATCTCTGCCTCTATCTCTATCTCTGCCTCTGTCTGTCTCTGTCTCTGCCTGTCTAACTCTGTCTCTGCCTCTGTCTATCTCTATCTCTGCCGCCATCTATCTCTGTCTCTGCCTCTGTCTATCTCTGTCTCTGTCTGTCTTTGTCTATCTCTATCTCTGTCTCTGTCTATCTCTGTCTCTGTCTCTCTTTCTTCCCCTTGCAGTTCTCCTGTTCCCAGCTGGAGAAGGTGGGTTCTTTTTAAGTTGATACCTGTCTATGCTGGCTTCCACAATAGAATACTCCCTGCTTTGTATATATTCTTAAACCAGGCTCTGTTTAAAATATTGTTGTTAGCAAAACCTACTATGCAATTGCCAAATTACAGTCAAAGTTAACAGGTACTTCCCGAGTGAGACCTCTCCTGGTATACTCTTGGTTTCTAAACAAATGATTAATGTGTACCTATCAGGCACATAATTATACATGTCAACAGATATAAATCAATAAAAAATACATTTAGTTTTTGTTAATATGGGGAAACATTTCACCACTTACAACTAATAAAATTAATAGAAAACATCTCACTGGAAGTATTATTTTTAGAGTATATGCTGCTTATTCTATCCCATAGACATTCATTTAGAACTTAACGTGTCAGGTTCTGGGCTCCGGTCAGAAGATGGTTCCTCATTTGTTTTTAGAGGAAAAAAAAAAACACAACAGGTCAATATGTGTGCGATTGCGTTTCACCATGATTAATTCCAGGAAAACTTTTGAGATTTGAAGCTAGGTGAGCATCAGCTGGAAACCTGTGTGACCCCAGAAAAAGAGTACAGACACTTCAAATTATGCTAGTTTTAAAGTCTGAAATTTTCTTATAAAAACAAAAGAATAGGAAATTTCAGACAGCAATTTATTGGCATCTTTGATTTCCTATTGTTGAGGATAATGCATATTACTTAAGAAAACTTTTACATGTAAATCACTTATTTTGCCATCAGAGAAGAATTGTTTGTTCAAAAAGAATCAATGAAGACTATATCAGAATCACTTGGTGATGAATTTTAACAAGATTTATAATTATAGAGATTCATGTGTTAAGACATTTTGAACTGATCTACAATAAAAATGTGCATAGATGTCTAAAGATATTAAATTACACAAGTCCCATTTCATCTAAGTGCCAACTCTTTAAAAAACACTACATTATCATTCATATGCATATCTGCTTTATAATTTACTATCAAAAATCTGATTTTTAATTTACATTAAACAATAACTGATTTACAAATTAAAATTATCTTTGAAAGCCACATTCATAATGTTTACAGCTATGAGAAAACTCCTAGAGTTATTCACATCACCCACATCCACAGGAAGTTCTGTGGAAGCTTTCCTACTTACTAAAGAAATCTTTTGAATACACCTTATCATCATTTCATAAGCAATAATTAGTTATAAGTAGCCAATCTATCAAGAAGTAACTATACATAAAGTCCTCTCTTCAATTAGTCTTGGCTTGGGTTAGTAACAGTGGGATGCCTAGAATATAGGAGAAAAATAAGGAAAAAACAGTAATGACTAATTTCTGAACATGAGAATCTTTGAGAAAAGATAGGAAGACTGAATCAGAGAGGTGATTGTTTTCACAGAATTTCCCTTCCTGATGTTGTAGGCACTAAAAAATTATCTTGATTGACACAATTCTCAAAGGGTTGAGTCATCTCACTATTTGCAATAATAATATTACAATAATTACTATTTTTATTATTGTTTCATGTCTGTAGTTAGTTAAGATGATAAATGTCACTTGCCTATTAACATATATCAAAACCCCAAGTTGGATTTATGCATGCTTTACAAACTGGTTCAAGAGAAAAATGATTCATCAGAAACCTTGTATCATGCACTAATAAACTGTACGCTGCAGCCAAGAGAAGCCATTTGGAGAGTCAGATGTGGAGACATTCAGAATTGAACATTCAACATTCAACATTCAGAATTGAAAAGAATCAGACTTACCTCTATAAACATTTAGATTCTGACATAGAGATGCATATTTAGCACCTGGCAAGAAAAATGGCAGAGATAATGTTGTTTCTACTGAGTTTGATTAACTTTTGTGTTAAAACCACAACCTTTGGTATTCACTTTATAGATTCTCAAGAAGAGATTGCCTGCCTGTGACAAATTCAATTAGAAAAAGGCTGATAGCCTGAAACTTAGTTAAGTTTAGTGATAAGGAATGTCATCAACACCTAGCATGGAGAGTGTGACTTCATTCTGAGGTTGAAACGTGTTTTCAATGCACAGAATGCTTGTGTTACTATAGTAGCAACTGAATAAAGGGCTGATGATATGTCTTATAAAGAGTTAAACAGGAAGCAAGAGTACAGGAGTGACAAAACAGTCAAAGAGAGAAGTAACAGATGAATTCTCAGAAGAAAAAAAAACAATGCACCTTAGGAAATTTAGAGCCAAGTTAAAACCATATAGTAGACGGAAAAATATTTGTGGAGTGAGGAATGACCAGAAAATATTATTGCTTAGCTAACAGATATTTAGAGTGGCCTAAAGAACCTAAATCAGAAGACATAAGTGGAAATGGAAATGATTAAACAGCAAACTCTAAAGAGCAAAATTATATAGACCTCTAAAGGGAAAGCAGGTGTTCTCAAAGTCCACAGTGCAGCCAAACCTCCAAAATAAGAAGGGAGTTAAGTATTGGAAAGTTCCAGAAAGAAAGGAATTTCCCAAATCCAACAGAATCAGGAAGTTAGTTTCAGGGAGGTCTGAAAGTGGAATATGGTCATGGGAGGTAGAACCCAGAGACTGAATGCCAGTCCCGTCCCTGTCACAAGGAAGAAAAACATAAGCCCAGTCCTGAAGTAACAAGGACAAAAAAGAGAGTCAGACATAAACCTATTCAGACCAAGATACATCTTCTAAAACTGTTACAAAGCAAGTGTTTGGGCATAGGGAATTATGGCAAGAACCAAATCACTACATTAGGAAAATAGAGTGGGGCTCATTTGCAGTCACTGCTGCGTAGCCCTGTGTTGTTCCCCACTGTTGGCATCATAGGCTGGAATCATAACTGTGATGTGGGAATGAATAAAGACCACCCAAATGAGAACAGAGACTTTATTAGGAGCTTGCTCTGGCAAGGGGGTCAGCCACAATCATTTGTGTTTGACGAAGTCCCAAAGGCAGCAGGAAAGTAGGAAAGTTTTAAAGTTAAAAAAAAAAAAAAAAAGGAAAGTGTCAGTTCTACCCTAATTGGACTGAAAAATTCCAATTTCCTAAATGGGGAAACTGAAAATGGATTACATAGAAATGGGACATCTTATGAGACTGTTTAGGGGTACATATTTTATTTTCTCTGCTTAATCGTAAATTGAAAGTGGGGGCAAAATTTAGGGCAGCCAGCAGTTTCTAATCAGGTCCTGCTAATTTGGGATGGATTGCTACAGAAGTTGTGATTTGGCTTCCTGGGGTAGTTGCTCAGAGGTTGTGGGTCAGAATTCAGTTGTAATACAGGTTCTGGCCACTGTCTGTTTCTATAGTCTGTCTCTTAGTGAGTTAATGGCTTTAAATATAAGATGGGCAAAAGAAAGGAGAAAAGATATAACAAATGGGTTATACCTCTGTCACAGGGAAAAGTCTTGGCACACAATGAATGGCAATCTGGGAGTTCCTAAACAATAACCAAGCACTCTCATTCCTAGGAGCAATGATAAGGAACAGAACACAATGCCCAGAAGTTATGGAGCCCAGAGAAAGGACTGTGGGAAGAAGAAATGGAACTAGTCCCCCCAAAAATGTGAAGAAACAACTATATTTCTTCACTTTTTATTGAGTTTTAATTGACATATAGCATTGTGTAAATGTGTGTACAATGAGTTGATGTGATAAATGTACATGTTGCAATATGATTACCACCCTAGCTTTAAAACCTTGATCCTGTCACATAATTACCATTTAATTTTTGTGGTAAGAACATTTAAGATCTAGTTTTAAGAACAGAGTGTGAGCTCTCAAGATTATATTCTTGCTAAAGCACTGACCTATGGAAGCCTAAAAATCAAAAGATTGGAGATAGACCCTAACTTGTATAATACGACAAAGTTTGCAAAAAAGGATTGACCTAAACCTGGTGGCAGGGACCAGAGGGCTTCAGACCCAGAGAAGATCTCCGAAGACACATATTTATACCTCAGCAGATACTTACAGACATTGCAAGATTGTTCAGCTTGGAATCAATTCAGAGAAGGGAATGGTGTGGAGAAAATCCTAATTGATTGAATTAAACTTTCGGTAACTTTAGAAAAAGAAAAAAAGGATGAAGCAGGAATTGACTGGATTTTACCCTGAAGTCTCTAGATTCATTTTCTACTCTCTGGGACAAATGAGTCCTTTGAAATAAGTAAGATCTATTAAATACATTTTAAAACTTATATTATGCATAGTTGAGTTCACAGATTGTGGAAATAAGTTCACAGCTATTATATACCTTTTAAATGCCAGTTTCTCCTTCTGGTAGAAGGAGGGCTATCACTTAGGAATGCATTGCCAGACTCAGGTTTAGTGGAAAGAATCAAGTTCTCCAAAGGGGAAAGAAAAAACAATCCAACAAAAAACATCAAAAAGTAAAAGATTCCCTTAGAGCATTTTTTTTTGGTTCTTAGAGTAAATTTACTTTTTATGATTATAAAATTAACGCAAACTCTTCACAGGAAATTTAGAAAGCACAATAATGAAGAAAGAATGAAAACAGAGCTATTAAAAGTTTAGCTCAAAATAGAAGAAGCTTTCTAAGGGATCATATTTTTTAGACTTCAGCAAATAGGTAAATATTGGCTTTAGAAGGACTACTCCAGGAAGATTCTTCTCACAGGGTAATTTGGTGAACACTTACTCCTGACCTACTTCTCTCAGAAAAGAGCTATTCTTCTAAGATGTCTGGAAATGTCACAGTACACAGTCTTTCCCTTTTGTACAGTAATAGATCAAAAGCTCTCAAAAACCCTGTAGTAAGGAAACGAAGTTAATTTACTAAAACCACCAGTCAATTTAACTGTCCTCAATGAAGGGGCGAACACAGCAGAGGTTGAAAAGAGAAAGGGTGGTACATGTAGACAAAAGCTTATGTATTCCGGACTTATTATTTGTTGAGCGAGTGACTTTACTCTTCTGAGTTCTCCACTGCTTTTGGAGAACAGCCCCCACTCAGGATGTATTAACATGGATAAGCAGAGCCACAGGCATAGGAGTTACTTCCGGCACTTCTCCTGCTCAGCTTTGTGAATTTCGCCATGTGGCTGAGAGGGTCCTGGTCCTCGACCTGTGTCCAGCCTGAGCATCTGAGGTGGGAGAGCTGAATTCAGGACATGGACACCAGAGACCTCCTGGCCCCACATAATATCAATTGGCGAGAGCTCTTTCAGGGATACCCATCTAAATGCTAAGATCCAGCTCCACCCAATGGCCAGCAAGCTCCACTGCTGGACACCTCATGCCAAACAACTAGCAAGACAGGAACATATTAGCAGAGAGGCTGCCTAAAATTATACTAGGCAGGAAACACAAGAGAAGGAAAAGACCTACAAAAACAAACCCGAAACAATTGATAAAATGGTAATAAGAACATATATATTGATAATTACATTAAATGTAAATGGATTGGATGCTCCAACCAAAAGACATAGACTAACTGAATGGATACAAAAACAAGACCCATATATATGCTGTCTACAAGAGACCCACTTCAGACCTAGGGACACATACACACTGAAAGTCAGGGGATGGAAAAAGATATTCCATGCAAATGGACATCAAAACAAAGCTGGAGTAGCAATTCTCATATAAGACAAAATAGACTTTAAAATAAAGACTATTACAAGAGACAAAGAAGGGCACTACATAATGATCAAGGGATCAATCCAAGAAGAAGATATAACAATGGTAAATATTTATGCCCCCAACACAGGAACACCTCAATACTTAAGGCAAATGCTAACAGCCATAAAAGGGGAAATCAACAGTAACACAATAATAGTTGGGGACTTTAACATTCCACTTTCACCAATGGCCAGATGATCCAAAATGAAAATAAATTGGAAAGCACAAGCTTTAAATGACACATTAGACAAGATGGACTTAACTGATATTTACAGGACATTCCATCCCGAAACAACAGAATACACTTTCTTCTCAAGTGTTCATGGAACATTCTCCAGGATAGATCATAGCTTCGGTCACAAATCAAGCCTTGGTGAATTTAAGAAAATTGAAATTGTATCAAACATCTTTTTAGACCACAATGCTATGAGACTAGATATCAATTACAGGAAAAAATACAAACATATGGAGGCTAAACAATACACTATTAAATAACCAAGAGATCACAGAGGGAATCAAAGAGGAAATCAAAAACTATCCAGAAACAAATGACAATGAAAACACTATGACACAAAACCTATGGGCTGCAGCAAAAGCAGTTCTAAGAGGGAAGTTTATAGCAATACTATCCTACCTAAGGAACCAAGAAAAATCTCAAATAAAAAACCTAACCTTACACCTAAAGCAATTCGAGAAAGAAGAACCAAAAAAACCCCAAAGTAGCAAAAGGAAAGAAATCATAATGATCAGATCAGAAATAAATGAAAAATAAATGAAGGAAACAATGGCAAAGATCAATAAAACTAAAAGTTGGTATTTCAGAAGATAAACAAAATTGATAAACCATTAGCCAGACTCATCAAGAAAAACAGGGAGAAGACTCAAATCAACAGAATTAGAAATGAAAAAGGAGAAGTAGCAAATGACAGTGCAGAAATACAAAGGATCATAAGAGATTACTACAAGCAACTCTATGCCAATAAAATGGACAAAATGGAAGAAATGGACAAATTCTTAGAACAGCACAACCTTCTGAGACTGAACCAGGAAGAAACAGAAAATATAAACAGACCAATCACAAGCACTGAAATTGAGACTGTGACTAAAAATCTTCCAACAAACAAAAGCCCAGAACCAGATGCCTTCACAGGCGAATTCTATCAAACATTTAGAGAAGAGCTAACACCTATCCTTCTCAAACTCTTCCAAAGCATAGCAGAGGGAGGAGCACTTCCAGACTCATTCTACAAGGCCACCATCACCCTGATACCGAAACCAGACAAAGATGTCACAAAGAAAGAAAACTACAGGCCAATAACACTGATGAACAAAGATGCAAAAATCCTCAACAAAATACTAGCAAACAGAATCCAACAGCATATTAAAAGGATCATACACCATGATCAAGTGGGATTTATTCCATGAATACAAGGATTCTTCAATACATGCAAATCAATGTGATACACCATATTAACATACTGAATGATAAAAACCATATGATCATCCCAATACATGCAGAAAAACTTTCCACAAAATTCAACACCCATTTATGACAAAAACAAAAGTAGGCATAGAAGGAACCTACCTCAACATAATAAAGGCCATATATAGCAAACCCACAGCCAACATCGTTCTCATTGGTGAAAAACTGAAACCATTTCCTCTAAGATCAGGAACAAGACAAGGTGCCCACTCTCACAACTATTATTCAACATAGTTTTGGAAGTTTTAGCCACAGCAATCAGAGAAGAAAAAAAAAATTAAAAGGAATCCAAATCAGAAAAGAAGAGGTAAAACTGTCACTGTTTGCAGATGACATGATAGCATACATTGAGAATTCTAAAGATGCTACCAGAATACTACTAGAGAGAATCAATGAATCTGGTAAAGTAGCAGGATACAAACTTAATGCACTCCTATACACCAATGAGGAAAAATCTGAAAGAGAAATTAAGGAAACACTTGCACTTACCACTGCAACAAAAAAAATAAAATACCTAGGAACAAACCTACCTAAGGAGACAAAAGACATGTATGCAGAAAACTGTAAGACACTTAAGAAAGGAATTAAAGATGATACAAACAGATGGAGAGATATACCATATTCCTGAATTGGAAGAAGCAACACTGTGAAAATGACTATACTACCCAAAGCAACCTACAGATTCAATGCAATCCCTATAAAACTACCAATGGCATTTTTCACAGAACTAGAACAAAAAATTTCACAATTTGTATGGAAACACTAAAGACCCCAAATAGCCAAAGCAATCTTGAGATAGATAAATGGAGCTGGAGGAATCAGGCTCCCTGACTTTAGACTATAATACAAAGCTACAGTAATCAAGACAGTATGGTACTGGCACAGAACAGAAATACAGATCACTGGAACAGGACAGAAAGCCCAGAGATAAACCCACGCACATACGGTCACCTTATCTTTGATAAAAGATGCAAGGATATACAGTGGAGAAAAGACAGCCTCTTAAATAAGTGGTGCTGGGAAGACTGGACAGCTACATGTAAATGAATGAAATTAGAACACTCCATAACACCATACACAAAAGTAAATTCAAAATGGATTAAAGACCTAAATGTAAGGCCAGACACTATCAAACTCTTAGAGGAAAACTTAGGCAGAACACTCTATGACATAAATCACAGCAAGATCCTTTTTGATACACCTCCTAGAGAAATGGAAATAAAAACAAAAATAAACAAATGGGACCTAATGAAACTTAAAAGCTTTTGCACAGCAAACGAAACCATAAACAAGACGAAAAGACAACACTCAGAATGGGAGAAAATATTGCAAATGAAGCAACTCACAAAGGATTAGTGTCCAAAATTTACAAGCAGCTCATGCAACTCAATATCACAAAAATAAACAACTCAATCCAAAAATGGCAGAAAACCTAAATAGACATTTCTCCAAAGAAGATATACAGATTGCCAAGAAACACATGAAAGAATGCTAAACATCATTAATCATTAGAGAAATGCAAATCAAAAGTACAATGAGATATCATCTCTTACTGGTCAGAATGGCCATCATAAAAAAATCTACAAACAATAAATGCTGGAGAGGGTGTGGAGAAAAAGGAACCCTCTTGCACTGTTGGTGGGAATGTAAATTGATACAGTCACTATGGAGAACACTATGGAGGTTCCTTAAAAAACTAAAAATAGAACTATCATATGACCCAGCAATCCCACTATTAGGCATATACCCTGAGAAAACCGTAATTCAAAAAGAGTCACATACCACAATGTTCACTGCAGCTGTATTTACAATAGCCAGGACATGGAAGCAACCTAAGTGTCCATCAACAGATGGATGGATTAAGAAGATGTGGCACATATATACAATGGAATATTACTCAGCCATAAAAAGAAACGAAAT
Organism: Phocoena sinus; assembly: GCF_008692025.1. Taxonomy (NCBI): domain Eukaryota; kingdom Metazoa; phylum Chordata; class Mammalia; order Artiodactyla; family Phocoenidae; genus Phocoena; species Phocoena sinus. Next base: position 8,955,670 of record NC_045776.1, on the reverse strand, counting down.
TGAGTTATTTGTCGTGAGGTGGATGGACATAGAGTCTGTCATACAGAGTGAAGTAAGTCAGAAAGAGAAAAACAAATACTGTATTCTAATACATATACATGGAATGTAAAAAAAAAAAAAAAAAAAAGATGTCATGAAGAACCTAGGGGCAAGACAGGAATAAAGACGCAGACTTACTAGAGAACGGACTTGAGGATATGGGGAGGGGGAAGGGTAAGCTGGGACAAAGTGAGAGAGTGGCATGGACATATATACACTACCAAATGTAAAATAGATAGCTAGTGGGAAGCAGCCGCATAGCACAGGGCGATCAGCTTGGTGCTTTGTGACCACCTGGAGGGGTGGGATAGGGAGGGTGGGAGACACAAGAGGGAAGAGATATGGGGATATATGTATATGTATAACTGATTCACTTTGCTATAAAGCAAAAACTAACACACCATTGTAAAGCAAGTATACTCTAATAAAGATGTTAAAAAAAAAACTAAAATATATTCCATAAAACTAAAAAAAAAAAAAAATTCCATAAATAGACACACATTTTTAAACTTGTAGTTAGAAAAAATCATTCTGATTTATGTATCATTTTCAATACATGGTTGAATGTTTTTTAAAAAGGTTTTAAACCAAGTCAATTACTCATTAAGTAGCCTTTCAATGATTTTCTCATGTAATGTCATTTACCAAAAATGGAAAAGTATTAATTTTCCAAAATAAAAATTAGTAATATTTCTTAACTGGCTGTACATTCATTCTAGGTCAAACTTCTATGTCAATCAGAAAATATCATGAAAATTAACACATATTTTAGAAATTTGAGTTGCTTTATAAATATGAGAATGGTTTTCCTGACTAAGAATAATAAAAACAAAAGTTATCAACCCCATAATGCTAATAACTATTTAACATTATATATGCAAATCTCTATCATTATAAGTTTTGATTTAAAAATTCAAATTTATTTCAATTAAAAATAATACATCTTAATAAACCTATACTTTTAAACTTTTTTCATTATAAAAATACAGGAAAGTACAGAAAAATAATGTTATAGGTTTAATTGTGTCCTCAAGAAGATATGTTGAAGTCTTAACCCCCAATACCTGGGAAAGTAACCTCGTTAAAAAACAGGTTCTTTCCAGGGTTATTTGTGTATTTTTATTGTGAGCATTTGTTTCATAGATAGATAGATAGATAAAACCAAACAAAATACAATTACATAAAAATACATTGGTTTAGATATGATTTTCGCTGAAAAATGTTCAAAGTATCTTTGGGTTCTCAAGATCAATTGGAGAAAATATAAACTGCCTTGCCATATCAGGGGGGCAAAAGATGTCATATAACTTCAAGTATTAAAGGTATTCTCTCTTCATGTTTGATGAAGTATTGCATATTTATATTTTCCACATGTTATATGGCAAAATCAAGCAGAAGTGTAGAATTGTTTGAAAAAAATTAAGATATGTTGATACATAATTTTTATTTGTCTCAGTGAGAAACATCATTGGTGGCCATACATTCCTAATGTTTAAAGCATGGCAACATTCTTGAGGAAAAGTAAAGCTAAATGTCCTAGAACTAATTCTAAAGCCAAAAAGAGACAAATGCATTATTCTCCTTAAGATAAATTTGTACAAACATTTTTTGTTTTTGGTAATACGATCCAAGTTAGAGTGCCCCATCTAATTAAATTTAAATCATCCATTGCTTTCAATATCCATGGTCTTTCCTAAGGTGTCTGCAGCTATCAAAATAAGTAGTAGAACAGCTTAGTAGGTAGAATTTTGTTAATGTAATTACAAACGAATTCATAAATAATAGTTTCTGTTTCATTTTTACATAATAATTTCCATCCAGTTGAAACCATTACTTTTTCTTCTGACAGAAAGTTTAGGGTGACAGGAAACAGTGTGGACAGTATGGCCATCCAGTATCTGAGTCCCCACCTGTGAGCAGACAATCTCCAGACTCATGGGGCTCATTCAGTCTTTCATTTATAAGCATAAGTACTACATATTCTTTTTCCTAGTCACCCACCAACCTGCCAGACTTTGAAAGAGGAGCCAGTGACTCAGAGAAGCAAGGCTTTAAGGACTTCACTTAAACAGATAGCACTTATATTACATGGAGAGCAGGTGAGTTTAACAAAGAGAAGGAAGTGGGACCCGTGTGGACTCATGATTTATAGGATGGACCTGCTGCGATGGAATCAAGTAATGGATTTAGAGTTTCCAAAGGACTCTTACAATTTAACTCATAGCCTGCCAGTGACTAGAGAAGGGGCAGGGAATGCTCCAGCACCTGTAGGTTTTGAAGACCTCAGTCAAAAAGGTTCAAGTCTACTTTATGGCTTCAGTCCTAACAAGATATTGGCATGCACACGTATTTTAAAAGGTGTGGTTTGGCGTCATAAACCAGAAACAAATTAAGAAAGATTTGAAAATTTCAAGTGCCCTTTTATTGTCAGCAAACCTGTGAACTACAGAATCATGAAAAGTGCATACTTTCTTTGTCAATAATATTTTGAGCTTCAAGTTTGATTTGAGCACCATGTTAGTGTTAGAGATTCAGAAATAAGTCTGCCTATTCCCTGATGGGCACTGCGGTATAATGTGTGATGTATATGCCCACATGTATTAATGTATAAGATCTCATAGATAACATTCTAGAACTAATCACAGAGGAATGGTTCCTAACACACAATAGAGTATTATGAGTTTAAGAAGCTTATTTTACAAATGAGAAAACTGATTTCTGAGGACATTAGTTTGCTACAATAAAGCTCACAAAACCACTTAGAAATACTTAAACCTCAAATTTATACATTCTTTCTATAATATTCCCTTGACACTCCTATTAAACTTGCACTGTATATGAAGTACAGACAACATGCTATGTCTCAGCAATGGAAAACACTTTCTTTTTAAGTGTATTACATCCAACAGGAGAGAAATTTGCAAATAAAAAATGTAAAACTATTGTACTTCATATTTGAATTACATAGCTGTATTCTGTATGATAATATTCTAAAATTAACAGAATAATAAGAAGTAAAGGATATAGCTAGGAAGAGTTAGCAAAACGTATCTAGAAGTGAAGAGTCGTTAACATAGCTATGAAAAAATAAAATGATAAGTTTGGTGGAAAAGGGAAAGGGGGATATTCCTAATGAAGAAGAAACAAAGTGTGAAAGAGTCTTATCATAGTATGCATATTCATGTTCCATCTAATGGCCTGGCTGCTCTTCACCTTCAGACATCAGAAGCTCTTCCTCACAATCACTCTACCAATACAGCACAGGCAAGGACACTTGGATCAGTTTTCACCTACTTAGCATATGAAGATGGGTAGCAGTAATTAAATTCTGCCAAGATACCTACTTTAAAACTGCTGCACCTTCACTGTAATTACCTCATTGATCATCACCTCCCTGTATCCATACACCATGTCGGCAATGAATGGACAGTTGTTAAAGCCATTAGGCAAAATTTACTTGAAAAATTGGCCTTATTTAATGTTTTAAAGAACATTATGTACAAATTCTATTAAAGTGTACAAAGTGCCTAAGATAAAGGTCCTCTCTGGGTAAATGTTCAAAATAAATTAAAACGACAAACGTCATGTCCTCAGCCTTGCTGGGAATGTTGTAAGTGTAACAGGAACTGTTGAACACTTCTCAGTGGACAACTGGTAAGTCCGCAAAGTATCATGGATCTAACCACCGTTTGCTAGAAATCTTGTATCCATTTCAAGTCAAGGACAGATGTGGCCACTCCAAGTTTAAAAAGGCCAGAACAATAGACAAGATTTTTTCCAATATGGGCGAGATGGAGGGCTCTGCACTTACACCACCAAGATCCACAAATATTTAGCCAAGCATTCAGTAAGTTTCCGTTAGGTACTAAGGCTATTAATATTTTATACAGAGAATCTCAAAACTTTCTTCATGATAATAATAATACCTGAATATATGTACATATAGATATGCAGGCCATGGCTCACTCTATCTTAAAGCAATTATATTGGATTTTCAGCTAGTAGGATCTGCGTATGAGTAATTACTGAAGTTCCAGGTGACTTTACTGTGCACCAAGGACACAATACTTCTTTTTTTTTTTTCTCTGTATTTTTTTTTAACATCTTTATTGGGGTATAATTGCTTTACAATGGTGTGTTAGTTTCTGCTTTATAACAAAGTGAATCAGTTATACATATACATATGTTCCCATATCTCTACCCTCTTGCGTCTCTCTCCCTCCCACCCTCCCTATCCCACCCCTCCAGGCAGTCACAAAGCACCGAGTCGATATCCCTGTGACATGCGGCTGCTTCCCACTAGCTATCTACCTTACGTTTGTTAGTGTATATATGTCCATGCCTCTCTCTCGCCCTGTCACAGCTCACCCTTCCCCCTCCCCATATCAAGTCCATTCTCTAGTAGGTCTGTGTCTTTATTCCTGTCTTACCCCTAGGTTCTTCATGACATTTTTTTTTCTTAAATTCCATATATATGTGTTAGCATACGGTATTTGTCTTTCTCTTTCTGACTTACTTCACTCTGTATGACAGACTCTAGGTCTATCCACCTCATTACAAATAGCTCAATTTCGTTTCTTTTTATGGCTGAGTAATATTCCATTGTATATATGTGCCACATCTTCTTTACAAAATACTTCTTTAGATTGATTAAAACTATTCTTAACAACCTTTGGCTAAAATCAGAGGCCCCAATACATTTCTTAATAGAAGTCAGAATAAATACCCCATTGACATTACAACCATTTACTTTCTATTCATTGAGTATTTAATGTTACAGCATAGTAATACATTATCAGGATTAACCCAGAATCTCTGTACTAGAGAGTGAGCTTTATTTCATTTTCCAGCCAGTTGAACAGGTTGAGAAATTAGGGGTTTCAATACAGGTGAAAGAAAATGAAGGGGCAGTAGATTTAGCATCGAAAATGCAACTCGGTAATATCTGGTCTCCTCTCCTCTGCATAGACTAAGTACATACTAATCAAAGTCCTAGGGAACCCTCTTGCACTGTTGGTGGGAATGTAAATTGATACAGCCACTATGGAGATTCCATATATATGCTAACACATATATATGGAATCTAAAAACAAACAAACAAAAAGGTCATGAAGAACCTAGGGGCAGGACAGAAATAAAGATGCAGATGTACTAGAGAATGGACTTGAGGATATGGGGAGGGGGAAGGGTAAGCTGGGATGAAGTGACAGAGTGGCATGGACATATATACACTACCAAATGTAAGGTAGATAGCTAGTGGGAAGCAGCCACATAGCACAGGGAGATCAGCTCGGTGCTTTGTGACCACCTAGAGGGGTGGGATAGGACGGGTGGGAGGGAGACACAAGAGTGAGGAGATATGGGGATATATGTATATGTATAGCTGATTCACTTTGTTATAAAGCAGAAACTAACACACCATTGTAAAGCAATTATACTCCAATAAAGATGTTAAAAAAAAAATCCTATGAACAGCTGCCTCAACACAGCCAGTGTAGAATATTAGTTTCTGAAGGTGAATGTTCAGATTCTGCCAGATACGGGCAGAGTGACTGAATAGAGGAATGGGAATGGGATCCTTTCCCTTTTAATTTAAGGGAGTCTATGTCCTTCGTTTTAATGAAGAGGAATTTACCCAAATTTTAGCTAAAGTGGCCGACCTATTCATGGCTTTTTTGGCTGTCATTTACATTTCATTTCTGAAGAAGTCAATTAAAGTAATTTGATAAAATCAAAGTCACAATCTGTTCAGTGTTTAGCGTTTCAAAAAAATTCTCTTTTTGTTTGACATACTTTAACACTAAGCAATGTTTTCTAAAAACCCTATGAACATTTTCCAATTTTCAGCAACATAATAATAAAACGTAAATTACAACAAAAGCACAATGTTAATTTCAAGCTCCATTAGAAACACAGGGTGGGGAAAAGCTACTGTATTCCGATTGAAAAGGATAAAAATTAGTAGGGAACCAAATCCCATTTAAAGTCTTAAAAGGGGACTGCAAACAAAAGGCAGGAAAAAAAATTATGCTATGAAAAACTATTCGACGTATTATGTTAAGGCACATTGTCTCACTTAATGGAAATAGCACTTATTTAATTTCATCAGTTTCTGTAAAATGAGGTAATGTGCTGTAAAAGTTAAGCACTAAGGGGGAAAAATTGCAATTTAAAGTTGGATGCTAACTGTTAAAACCCTTTATAACATCTTTGGCGCATATTGCTGTATTCAATGCTATGTTCCGTGCTAAACCTGCCTGAAATAATCAAGAGGTAAGGTTTTATTAAAATTAGTTTAATTGCTCTAATCAATATACATCCAAAATATTTCTTTAGGTTCCTCAAACAATTTACTGGATATAGTGATGATAAAATTCAATATGAAATGAAAAATTAACATGAATACCTATATTGTAATGGAATAGTAATTTGTTTTCAACTTATATTAACTTAATGTCCATGAATATTTGGTGTAATTTCTATCATATACCTCAATGTGCATTTCAAAAGTGCACATCCTCTGTGTTCAAAGGCTCTCTCAATATACTGTTCTACTTTAAATAAAATAAAATTAATAATACTTCAGAGACTAACAATGTTAAACAGAATGGTGTTGGGAAATCTTATGCTTCCTGAACTGACTAGGGAACCATCTAAGTGACCTTTATAATCAGCATAATTGGCATAGTCTCTTTGACAGTGTAAATACATTACTGTATATCAATGTCTTTGTACTAGGAAAACTCTGCTTTCCCCTGCAGACTCCAAATATAACCTTTGCTCAAGACAGTATGCTAATTCAAAATGCTTACAACTAGAAATGCTTCAAAAAAAAAAAATTGCTGTGTTTTATCCCAAATGAAATAAAAATATTCAGTTAAAAATATCCCAGCTTGGGCTTCCCTGGTGGTGCAGTGGTTGAGAGTCTGCCTGCCGATGCAGGGGACACGGGTTCATGCCCCGGTCCGGGAGGATCCCACGTGCCACGGAGCGGCTGGGCCCGTGAGCCATGGCCGATGAGCCTGCGTGTCCAGAGCCTGTGCTCCGCAACGGGAGAGGCCACAACCGCAAAAAAAAAAAAAAAAAAAAAAAAAAACCCAGCTTGGAACATAAAGAATGTAGCATTGGCTATTAGGTAGCATTGGCTTTCTTTACAGATTAATTTATTAAAAGGAAGTGAGGTTGAAGTAAATTTTATACCATTTCCCTGCTACCCAAGCCTCATGAAAACAGAGTTTATTTCATGCTTGTTACCTATTCTTTTGATCGATGCGAGCTTCAAGCATTGGTAAGAAAAGCGCTCTCAAGATTACCTCCATAGGAGAAAAAATGCATAATAGTTAAGACTTAACTTTATTTCAAAGGTCAAAATAATTTCATAGTATTTTCAATTGTGTTAAGAACTCATAGATCCTTTATTTCCTGAGGACTTCATCTTCATCTTTTATTCTCTAGTGATCTGATTTCCTTGTTAATCTCAATATCACTAGAAAGTGAGGAAAGAAAAGGAAAAAATAATTCATTCCAACCAGTTGGTCTCAGTCACAGCCAATATTTTTAACAGTGTCTGAAGTGATCTCATTGTTGGAAACGCTTGCATCCTTTCTCACTTTTTCAGGGTTCCCTGTGGCTGAGTGTCTGTCTCCAGGGTGGTGTTGCAGTACATGGTCTGACCTCATGGTGAAGGGAGAATGGATCCTCAGCTCACCTTTATCACCAGCTCTTCACTAGCCAGCTCCATGGCCTGGCGACCACAAGGTCTGGCTGGTTATAGCTGGCTTTGGGGGGCAAGGAAACACTATCTGATGACATTTCTCTGCTAGAGTCTATGATCTCATCTTTTGCTACTGATCTTGAAGAGTCCAAACAGTATAGAGCCTTCCCTCCAACTCCATGACTCTACCAGAAGGCCAGCCCTCTCAGCATCAAATGCTTCAGTGCACAGACTTGTTACATTTTATACAAGTATTGGCTACAGGGAACCAGGCAATGCCACAAAGTTTATTCTATTCAGTTTCTGCCAACAACTCAGTAACATCATTTCCACAGATTCTGGAAAGGGGACCTCATTTTTGTTTTTCCTGGTATGTTAAGGGGAGCATGGCACTCTACTACATTTTCTACAGCTCCTCCATACCTGATGTTTCTAAAGCCCCTCCTCCCACCTGCAGGCCAAGTGTTGGGGGTAGTTAGAGGTTATAGCAAGAATAGGGATTTTCTTGCCTGATTTTCTGCATTCGCCTCAGTGTGCTTAAGTTACCTTCAACTGGGACGGTAAAAAAGCAGGTCCTCTGGAAGAGTATATAAGAAGACTGCCATTCCTTTAATGACCAGTATAGCTCAAGGCCACAACTATAAAGTGCTTTCTAGTTACATGATTTTGAATCCATGGAGAAAAAGCCTGACTGGATTATAATTGCCTTCTATTGAGTCTATTTTTCATTAGTTGAATTTTGCAAAATTGACATCCAAACAATATTGAACCTTCTGATCTATGAGCATGGTAAATTTCTATCAGAGATATTTTGAAGTTTTCAGTCTATGGATACTGTGCAGGCTATTTTCCCAAGCAAAATTAAAATCCAGTTTGGTCATTTCTTATAAATTTAAACATAAACTTATACTATGATCCAACAATCCAATTATTAAGTACTAGTCAAAGGCTTATATGAAAATGTTTACAGCATCATTATCCATAATAGAACACCCTCAAAAGACAAAATACAATCTAAGTGCCTTACATTATACACTGATTTTTAGAAATGAATCTGCTGTTTCAGTAAAATGATATTTATTTGTATTTTTGATATTGAAAGTAAGATTGAATTGAACTACATACAAAATAAGTTATTTTTTAAAATATAGCCTTCATTTGGCATTATAACATTAGATCCCTGAAATTTATAAATTTTTCAGTTAAATATTTTTCTAAATTCTCAAAGCATTTAAATTGGACTCCCCCATGCCTATCTATAATCATATTTAATCATTTATAAGATAATTCTTTCACATTGTATATTTCTAAAAATTTTGATGCCTTTTACAGTTAATGGTATCTTAGAGACAGTGAAATGTGAATTGCTTCTAAAGTGTTCATTTTAAGGCCAGGTATGGACTGAGAGGCTGAGCAAAGGACTGAGGTCTTGGCTGTTAAGAGTGAAACTAGAAGAGAGTAATTGGAGTTAACGATCAGTGTTCCATCTATTATTAAACACTGTCCTGCTGTGCTCAGAGTAATTCTTTTCTTAAGTACATTGGACATATATCAAAATATTTTTCTCTCAATCATTTAAAATTTACCCTAATGATGACATCAATTTATTGCAAAAACAATGAAAAGAATGGAAAGTGACAATTTTCAGATGAACTGCATTAGTTAAATATTGCTATTCAACAAATTATCCCAAAATTTAGCAGATTAAAAAGACAAACATTTATTATTTCACAGTTTTGAGGAGTTGGGAATCTCAGTTTGATTTATGTAAAATGGACAAATTCCTTAGAAGACATAAAATACAAAAGCTTATCAAGTAGAAACAAATATCCTGCATAACATTATAGATAATATGAAAATTAAATTTGTAGTTAGAAGCATTTGTAAAAGAAAAAAACCCAAACAAAAACCTAAGCCCAGATGGCTTCAGTGGTGCATTTTATAAAATATTTAAAGAAGAAATAATAATAATTCTACATAAACTCTAAACTTTTGATGGATACAACACAGATGAAAATCAAAATAGTTATGATGGATGGAAGAAGCCAGACAAAAGATAGTGCATACCTTATGATTTCATTTATATAAACTCTAGTAAATACAAGCCAATCTTCAGAGACACAAATCAGTTAGTGGTTGCCTGGGGATACAGATAGGGATGTAGGAGAGGAAGTGATTACAGAGGGATTACAAACATGTTGGGCAGATGGGTACCCTCATCATCATTAATTTGTGATGGTTTCATGGGTAATTAGACATTTAACAATTGTAATTGTTAAATATGTACACTTTCTTGTATGTCAATTACACCACAAAAGCTGTTTAAAAATAGATATGCATATCCAACTAACATAAAGTCAAGTCATGTTACACCTTGTAAATTACAAAATCCTTAGGTTTATAACCCATAGCTCTTGCCTCAGATGGGACATCTTATTTGTACACAAGAAGCTTATTAGAGAATCTCCAATCCAGTGTGACACAGACTTCTTCTGAATCCATGGAAAGCACTAGATCTGATAGGGCCCTTTGGAGGTGCCCTGTATTGAGGCACAGAGGTCAGGCCTTTGTACCCTCACAGCAACCAGTCATGAGATGTGAGTTGTTACATTCAACTTAACACTTGGGCAAAGCATGTTCCTTTTGCTCAAGGCCATTCGCAGATAAGAAATTGGTTGTGAGCTGTCAGCAGCCTATATTCCCAGCTGCTGGGGAAATGAGTGCTTGGTTCTTAGAAAACCAAGAAAATCTCAGTGGTGAGATTTCTTTAAACTTTGAAATTCTTCATTATTATTGTTCTTGAGATATTTGATTATATATTAATCATCGTTTATATCCCATTTAGCACTCAGGAGTGCCCAAATGTGCCTTGATGATACTTACTTTATATTTGTTGACTAAATTATTTAAAACGTACTTTGGGAAATCATCATTAGTAATAGGATGTGTTAGAAAGCCAGGCTGCGTAAATGTCAACAGCTGTCCTGAATCATTGTTAAAAAAAACTCACAGCTGAGCATATATAATAAGATTTAAAAAGAGGGTATTTCAAGCTTGAAGAAACTCTTAGGAGCTCTCAGTCAGTTTTTGTAGGAGACTTGTCCTGTCAAGGGTCAGGAAGTGGAGGGAAGGAGCAAAATGTCAGTCAAGGAGAGCAAAATGTTGAGTATTCATAGGGCACAGATCTTGGGAGACAAAATTCTATGAGAAAATAAGGTCAAGAGGCAAGTTTTCCTAACAGGAAGCAGAAGGCTGGAGACGTATCAGCAGCTCTCCAAGCACAGAGTGTAAGGAACATAAAGACATCAGGACTGTGATCAGGAAATGAGGAGTCACAGTGTTTCCCTCTGACTGGCTTCTTGGAAGTGCAATGTCCAAGTCAAAGCTGGAAAACACCCAGAAACCTGGAAAATCCTGCCAGGTTAAGGGACCAGTTTCTCCCACAGTTTATAAGGTTAATGTACAGACAGAATGGGGGCAGGGGGGGCGTCATTCATTGTAGTTTACTCTTTTAGATAGAAAAACCTCAGTTTTGAACAGATGAGGAGAAAAGATGTTGAGTGAATGTTTAAGTTGAAAAGCCATGGAGCTAACCCTGAGCTAGGAATTTGGTTTTCTAGTTGCTAAAATTTTCCGTAGAAAAATAGGAAAGCTAAGTTTTGGTCAAACTGCTATTAAAAGCAGGAGATGAGCCAGCTAAACCTAACACCCTCTATATGTAAATTAAGTTTTAATGTATCTTTTATATTTATATAGATCTTGCCAAATTCTGCTGAGTTTACCTCAGCAGCATGTATCATTCTACCTGCATATCTCAATTCCAGGTTCTTACAAAACTAATTTATTTTCGAAAATGTTGTCAGATTAATTTTCCAAAGAATAGTACTTTTTAAATCACTTTTTCCACTGAAATATTTTTGTGGCTCTTCAGTGACTGATATTTAAGGTCCTCCATGACCTGTCCCTATCTAATTTATCACAGACTCCTCTTTTATTCATTTTTTCAGACTTTATACTCAAGTCAATGCAAATTCCTAAGCCTTCTCTTACTAATTTTAGCTTTTTCAACTCATGCTAAACCCGCACTGTTCTCACTGATCATTTTATTATGTCCAATTCCCACTCACCCTTCAAGTGCCATCTGAAAACCACATTCTCCATAAAATATACAATGATTTACGGAGGTAACATTTTTATGGCATTTACTAATTTGTGGTCAAGTCTTACTAACTTTAAGGAAATTGTATCATGTTTTCTTAAATCTGAGATATCTTTGAGAGCTTTATATTTTGCATCTGCCATAGAGCTCATCACAGAATCTTGCAAATACTATATCAGTTTGTAAAATTATGGCAAATAAATTTATAATAAATAAATGTTCAAATGATATGACTTTTAATTTGTATAACTCTCTGTCTATATCCTGCTTGATATATTCATTCTGTTAATAATAAAGAGCTATATATTTCAAAACACCTTTTCTTGGATTATCAGTTAATGAATCTCATAAAACACTGTTGAGTACTTTGAGATCAAAGGGTAAGATTTAAAGAGGGTGAATCCCCAGAATCTATCTCAGTCTATCCCATTATGGCCAACAATGTAAGCACTCAGGAAACGGTGTTGGATGACTGCAGGAATAAATCTACTGTCCACCATGTCTAACAAACAACAATACCATCTCATAGTATCTAACCCAAATTATAGCCAGAAGGCTCAGAGTGCAACTCTAATACCTGGCTACATAATTAAATATTTTAAAAGTTGATTTTCAAATTCTTCTCTTGTGGAACACTAGCTCTATAACATTTATATAATGGTGTTCCACTTCTAACCTAGTACAATGGTAATCATTTTTACACTTTCAAAATATGATCTTAATTATCTTACACAACTTTTGGAAACTATTCACATGTGTCTGACAGTGCTAGCCTATGACAAAACAAATCAACATATAGTATATAATAAATATAATGGAAAAGTTAGAAAATAAAAATTCATTTAAGTTGGAAAATTACTTTCCCTACTCTCATTACTTAAAAATTGTTCATTCTGGGCTTCCCTGGTGGCACAGTGGTTGAGAGTCCGCCTGCCGAGGCAGGGGACACGGGTTCGTGCCCCGGTCCAGGAGGATCCCACATGCCATGGAGCGGCTGGGCCCGTGAGCCATGGCCGCTGAGCCTGTGCGTCCGGAGCCTGTGCTCCACAACGGGAGAGGCCACAACAGTGAGAGGTCTGCATACCGCAAAAAAGAAAAAGAAAAAAAAATTGTTCATTCTGTTGATTTATTGCATAAAAATAATAGTCATTTTTCAAACATAATCATGTTAGAAAATGTTCAAAATACTGGCATTTTTATGTTCTCTCTTTTCCCCTCTTCTCTTTTTTAAAAATTCATCAAAACTCATAGAATTGTCCCAACTCCTTAATATCACCAACTTAATACCTTTATCAGTTTATACATAATTTACTATAAAAATCATTTCTCATTTATTTTTCTTCGGTTTGTTCTTGGTAATTCTGTAGCTCTAAAATCGTTGAAAGTACAAGTAAAATTCAAGAATATACAATAGTAACTTTTCCCTACCCATTAATTGTACTCCACATATATATGACGTCATATCTGCCTTCAGGTTCATATGAGCAGCTTTCTCTCACTCTCTCCCTTACCTTACTGGTAAGGCTAGCTGCAATTGATAGGAAATCCAAAATATCGGTTGTTTGAATAAAAGAGAAGTGCAATTATTTCTCATATGGAAGTCTAAACATGGGAAGCCAAAGCTAGTGTGGTACTCCATTGTATCATGGATTCAAGCATCCTATATTGTGTTTTTCTGTGTTATTTGCCTGTCTTCCTAAGACAGACTCATTGTCCAAGATGTCCAGTTGAGTGGAGGTATTATGTCCACATTTCAGCCAGCAGGGGGATAAAAAATGGATTAAGAAATGCACCAATGATCTTTTTAAGAATATTTCCAAGAAGTTGCAAAATCTCTTTCTATTTATAGAACGTTGGCCATGACTGAGTCACTTGGTCACATCAAGTGTAAAGAAAAGCTGGGGGAAAGGTCCAGCTAAATATAAGATCAATTATTAAAGAAGAGGGTCATTTTGATGTTGGGGTCAATTAGAAATCTCAGCAGTGTAAGGGAGGAAAAATTCATCTTTACCCTTTTAGAGTCTCTGGTTGGGCCTAAGAATCAAAACTAACATAAAACAGATTGAGGGGAGAAAAGCATACAATGCTTATTAAAATTTTTACATGCCTTCACAAGAGAATGAAGATGTGGAGAAGTGACTAGAGAAGAAAGCTTTTATACATTTTAGAAAAAGAAACAATAAATTTATGAAGGATTGATAACATAGAGGGGTTTGAGCTATGAGTAGTAAATTGTGCAGAAGGGACTAGGAAGATAAGGGTTACTTTAACAAGGTTTGTACAGCCTTTTCTCAGGCTCTGTTCCCCGCCTCTCATGATAAAAATGTCTTCCTTCTTCCTGGTACATGCAAGGCACTTTTCGCAAGGGGTGTTTTATCTCCTGCTTTTGAGAATAAAAAAAGGTCAGAGTGCTCTTCTTGCACCTACTGTTTCTGAAATGCCTTTCACTAAAAATAATCAATATATCCTAAAGGGTAACATGTTCTGAATTCCTTCAGAAACATACTTATACTTCCTCATAAAACTGAAAGTTCCATAACTCCATGATAGGTACAAATGAATCCTCTGGCCTGTACCCACTACAGAAGCCTGCGGCACTCTCTGTTCCCAATGTAACTGCCAAAACTTGTCTCTAAACAAGGACAAATGTCCCCTGCCTCTCTTCCCCTACCCCCACACCTGGTTGAGAACCACTGGACTAGATCATATGGAGGAAATAAACTGTGGGATCAAATAAAGAAGTAGGGAAGCCAATTAGGAGACCGTACCATAATTTTAGGTGAGGAATGATGGTGTTTTAGATAAAGTAGCATGGTAGAAGTTGTGAGAAACTGTAAGCTTATGGATATTTTAAAAAAAGGCCAACAAGAGTTGTGAATCATTTGGCTGTGGAATGTTAGAAAATTAGAGAAGCCATACAATAGGAAGGAGAGAAGGAAAATAATATTAAATTGGCAGCCAGCAGCAAGAAAACCATTATTCTCACCTGCAGGTATTTGAATCTGAGTTGTGGGAAAGAAAACAGTGTCACCAGAGATATTTATGGGGATACCCTTGTCGTTGAGGATAGTCAGGTAGTAGCTAGGAAAGGAAGAGAAGAAAGCAAAGGAGTGTTTGAGTTTCCTGCAGACTCTCTGGATTGTTTGTGAATTTAGGGTTTGTTTGTGAAGGTGGCTCATACTGGATGGGGCACAGAGATATATGGGGATGAATGTCTGTCGGGATTAGGGATTACTTGGGAGTCTAGGGTTTTTTGGATTCTAGGGAATATGAGGATAAATTAGAAGGATCTTGTGGCCAAATTATGATGGTGAAGCTAAAACTGTGGGGTGGGGTGGTCTGGTAGAGAGAGGGAAGAATCTTACCAGTAATTCATAAAGCTTGAAGAATCTTCCCTGGGGTCATACTACTAGTTTTAAGATCCTGGTGTTGAGTCACTGGGAAGCATGTAGGGCTCCTTGGGTGCCACTGGCAGTTCCTATCATGAAAGATTTTCTTCCCAGTTTACGTTAAACCAATTAGCTAACTGTGACTCATCAATAGGAAACATATCTTAATACAATTATTTCTAGATTCTTAAGTAAAATAAAATTACATCAATAATTTAAAAGAGATAGCTTGAGAACCAAGACAGCGGGGTAGAAGGATGTGCTCTCACTCCCTCTTGTGAGAACACCAGAATCACAACTAGTTGCTGGACAATCATTGACAGGAAGACACTGGAACTCACCAAAAAAGATACCCCACATCCAAACACAAAGGAGAAGCCACAATGAAACAGTAGGAGGGGCGCAATCACAGTAAAATCAAATCCCATAACTGCTGGGTGGGTGACTCACACACTGGAGAACACACTTATACCACAGAAGTCCACCCACTGCAGTGAAGGTTCTGAGCCCCACGTCAGGCTGCCCAACATGCGGGTCCGGCAAAGGGAGGAGGAATTCCTAGAGAATCAGACTTTGAAGGGTACTGGAATTTGACTGCAGGACTTCAACAGGACTAGGGGAAACAGAGACTGCAATCTTGGAGGGCACACACAAAGTAGTGTGCGCATCAGGACGTAGGGGAAGGAGCACTGACCCCAGGGGAGATTGGACCAGGCCGACCTGCTAGTGTTGGAGGGTCTCCTGCAGAGGTGGGGGGCAGGATGTGGCTCACTGTGGGGACAAGGACACTGGCAGCAAGGTTCTGGGAAGTACTCCTTGGCGTGAACCCTCCCAGAGTCTGCCATTAGCCCCACCAAAGAGCCCAGGTAGGCTCCAGTGCTGGGTTGCTTCAAGCAAAACAACCAACAGGGAGGGAACCCAGCCCTAACCGTCAGCAGTCAAACAGATTAAAGTTTTACTGAGCTCTGCTCACCGGAGCAACAGTCAGCTCTACCCACCACCAGTCCCTCCCATCAGGAAACTTGCACAAGCCTCTTAGATAGCCTCATCCACCAGAGGGAAGAAAGCACAAGCAAGAAGAACTACAATCCTGTAGCCTGTGGAACAAAAACCGCATTCACAGAAAGATAGACAAGATGAAAAGGCAGAGGGCTATGTACCAGACGAAGGAACAAGATAAAACCACAGAAAAACAACTAAATGAAGTGGAGATAGGCAATCTTCCAGAAAAAGAATTCAGAATAATGATAGCGAAGATGATATAGGACCTCGGAAAAAGAATGGAGGCAAAGATCGAGAAAACACAAGAAATGTTTAACAAACACCTAGAAGAATTAAAGAACAAAGAAACAGAGATGAACAATACAATAACTGAAATGAAAACTACACTAAAAGGAATCAATAGCAGGATAACTGAGACAGAAAAATGGATAAGTGACCTGGAAGACAGAATGGTGGAATTCACTGCTGAGGAACAGAATAAAGAAAAAGGAATGAAAAGAAATGCAGACAGCCTAAGAGACTGCTGGGGCCACATTAAACCCAACAACATTCACATTATAGGGGTCTCAGAAGGAGAAGAGAGAGAGAAAGGACCAGAGAAAACCTTTGAAGAGATTATAGTCGAAAACTTCCCTAACATGGGAAAGGAAATAGCCACCCAAGTCCAGGAAGCACAGCAAGTCCCATACGGGATAAACCCAAGGAGAAACACACCGAGAAACATAGTGATCAAATTGGCAAAAATTAAAGACAAAGAAAAATTACTGAAAGCAGCAAGGGAAAAATGACAAATAATACACGAGGGAACTCCCATAAGGTTAACAGCTGATTTCTCAGCAGAAACTCTACAGCCAGAAGGGAGTGGCATGATATACTTAAAGTGATGAAAGGGAAGAAACTACAACCAAGATTACTCTACCCTGCAAGGATCTCATTCAGATTCAATGGAGAAATCAAAAGCTTTACAGAGAAGCAAAAGCTAAGAGAATTCAGCACCACCAAACCAGCTCTACAACAAATGCTAAAGGAAATTCTCTAAGTGGGAAACACAAGACAAGAAAAGAACTACAAAAGCAAACCAAAACAATTAAGAAAATGGTAATAGGCACATACATATCGATAATTACCTTAAATATGAATGGCCTAAATGCTCCAGCCAAAGACACAGGCTTGCTGAATGGATACAAAAACAAAACCCATATATAGGTTGTCTACAAGAGACCCACTTCAGACCTAGAGACACATACAGACTGAAAGTGAGGGGATGGAAAAACATACTCCGGGCAAATGGAAATCAAAAGAAAGCTAGAGTAGCAATACTCATATCAGATAAAATAGACTTTAAAATACAGAATGTTACAAGAGACAAGGAAGGACACTACATAATGATCAAGGGATCAATCCAAGAAGAAGATACAACAATTATAAATATATATGCACCCAACATAGGAGCACCTCAATACATAAGGCAACTGCTAACAGCTATACAAGAGGAAATTGACAGTAACACAATAATAGTGGGGAACTTCAACACCACATTTACACCAATGGACAGATCATCCAAACAGAAAATATATAAGGAAACAGAAGCTTTAAATGACACAATAGACCAGATAGATTTAATTGATATTTATGTGACATTCCATCCAAAAACAGCAGATTACACTTTCTTCTCAAGTGTGCACAGAACATTCTCCAGGATAGATCACATCTTGGGTCACAAATCAAGCCTGAGTAAATTTAAGAAAATTGAAATCATATCAAACATCTTTCCTGACCACAACGCTATGAGATTAGAACCAATTACAAGGAAAAAATACATTAAAAACACAAACACGTGGAGGCTAAACAATATGTTACTAAATAACCAAGAGGTCACTGAAGAAATCAAAGAGGAAATCAAAAAATACCTAGAGACAAATGACAATGAAAGAACCATGATCCAAAACCTATGGGATGCAGCCAAACCAGTTCTAAGAGGGAAGTTTATAGCTATACAGGCCTACCTCAGGAAACAAGAAAATTCTCAAATAGACAATCTAACCTTACACCCAAAGGAACTAGAGAAAGGAGATCAAACAAAACCCAAAGTTAGCAGAAGGAAAGAAATCATAAAGATCAGAGCAGAAATAAATGAAATAGAAACTAACAAAACAATAGCAAAAATCAATAAAACTAAAAGCTGGTTCTTTGAGAAGATAAACAAAATTCATAAAAACTTAGCCAGACTCATCAATAAAAAGAGGGACAGGACTCAAATCAATTAAATTAGAAATGAAAAAGGAGAAGTTACAACAGACACCGCAGAAATACAAAAGATCCTAAGAGACTACTACAAGCAACTCTATGCCAATAAAATGGAAAACTTGGAAGAAATGGACAAATTCTTAGAAAGGTATAACATTCCAAGACTGAACCAGGAAGAAATAGAAAATATGAACAGACCAATCACAAGTAATAAACTTGAAAATGTGATTAAAAATCTTCCAAGAAACAAAAGTCCAGGACCACATGGCTTCACAGGTGAATTCTATCAAACATTTAGAGAAGATCTAACAACCATCCTTCTCAAACTCTTCCAAAAAACTGCAGTGGAAGGAACACTCCCAAACTCATTCTATGAGGCCACCATCATCCTGATACCAAAACCAGACAAAGATACTACAAAAAAAGAAAATTACAGACCAATATTACTGATGAATATAGATGCAAAAAGCCTCAACAAAGTATTAGCAAACAGAATCCAACAACACATTAAAAGGATCATACACTTGATCATTCATGATCAAGTGGGATTTATCCCAAGGATGCAAGGATTCTTCAATATACACAAATTAATCAATGTGATACACCATATTAACAAACTGAAGAAGAACACCATATGATCATCTCAATGGATGCAGAAAAAGCTTTTCACAAAATTCAACACCCGTTTATGATAAAAACTCTCCAGAAAGTGGACATAGAGGCAACCTATCTCAACATAATAAAGGCCACATATGACAAACCCACAGCAAACATCATTCTCAACGGAGAAAAACTGAAAGCATTTCCTCTAAGATCAGGAACAAAACAAGGATGTCCACTCTCACCACTATTATTCAACTTAGTTTTGGAAGTCCTAGCCATGGCAATCAGAGAAGAAAAAGAAATAAAAGGAATACAAATTGGAAAAGAAGAAGTAAAACTGTCACTGTTTGCAGATGTCATGATACTATACATAGAGAATCCTAAAGATGCCACCAGAAAACTACTAGAGCTAATCAATGAATTTGGTAAAGTTGCAGGATACAAAATTAATGCACAGAAATCTCTTGCATTCTTATACATTAATGATGCAAAATCTGAAAGAGAAATTAAGGAAATACTCCCATTTACCTCTGCAGCAAAAAGAATAAAATACCTAGGAATAAACCTACCTAGGGAGACAAAAGACCTGTATGCAGAAAATTATAAGACACTGAAGAAAGAAATTAAAGATGATACCAACAGATGGAGAGATATACCATGTTCTTGGATTGGAAGAATCAATATTGTGAAAATGACTATACTACCCAAAGCAATCTACAGATTCAATATAATCCCTATCAAATTACCAATGGCAGTTTTTATAGAACTAGAACAAAAAATCTTAAAATTTGTATGGAGACACAAAAGACCCTGAATAGCCAAAGCAGTCTTGAGGGAAAATATGGAGCTGGAGGAATCAGATTTGCTGACTTCAGACTATACTACAAAGCTACAGTAATCAAGACAATATGGTACTGGCACAAAAACAGAAACATAGATTAATGGAACAAGATAGAATGCCCAAAGATAAACCCATACACCTACGGTCAACTAATCTATGACAAAGGAGGCAAGGCTATACAATGGCAAAAGACAGTCTTTTCAATAAGTGGTGCTGGGAAAACTGGACAGCTACATGTAAAAGAATGAAATTAGAACACTCCATAACACCATACACAAAAATAAACTCAAAATGGATTAGAGATCTAAATGTAAGACTGAACACTATAAAACTGTTAGAGGAAAACACAGGAAGAACACTCTTTGACATAAATCACAGTAAGATCTTTTTTGATCCACCTTCTAGAGTAATGGAAATAAAAACAAAAATAAACAAATGGGGGCTTCCCTGGTGGCGCAGTGGTTGAGTCCACCTGCCGATGCAGGGGACACGGGTTCATGCCCCGGTCGGGGAAGATCCCACGTGCCGCGGAGCGGCTGGGCCCGTGAGCCATGGCTGCTGAGCCTGCGCGTCCGGAGCCTGTGTTCCGCAACGGGAGAGGCCACAGCAGTGAGAGGCCCGCGTACCGCAAAAAAAATAAATAAATAAATAAAAATAAACAAATGGGACCTAATGAAACTTCTAAGCCTTTCACAGCAAAGGAAACCATAAACAAGAAGAAAAGACAACCTTCAGATTGGGAGAGAACATTTGCAAATGAATCAACGGACAAAGGATTAATCTCCAAAATATATAAACAGCTCATGAAGATCAATATTAAAAAAACAACCCAATCCAAAAATGGGCAGAAGACATAAATAGACATTTCTCCAAAGACAACATACAGATGGCCAAGAAGCACATGAAAAGCTGCTCAACATCACTAATTATTAGAGAAATGAAAATCAAAACTACAATGAGGTATCACCTCACACAAGTTAGAGTGGGCATCATCAGAAAATCTACAAACATCAAATGCTGGAGAGGGTGTGGAGAAAAGGGAACCCTCTTGTGCTGTTGGTGGGAATGTGAACTGATAGAGTCACTATGGAGAACAGTACAGAGGTTCCTTAAAAAACTGAAAATAGAATTACCATATGACTCAGCAATCCCACTACTGGGCATATACCCAGAGAAAACCACAATTCAAAAAGACAAATGCACCCCAATGTTCATTGCAGCACTATTTACAATAGCCAGGTCATGGAAGCAACCTAAATGCCCATCGACAGATGAATGGATAAAGAAGTTGTGGTACATATATACAGTGGAATATTACTCAGCCATAAAAAGGAATGAAATTGGGTAATTTGTTGAGACGTGGATGGATCTAGAGGCTGTCATGTAGAGTGAAGTAAGTCAGAAAGAGAAAAAAAAATATCGTGTGTTAACGCATATATGTGGAACATAGAAAAATGGTACAGATGAACCAGTTTGCAGGGCAGAAATTGAGACACAGATGTAGAGAACAAACGTAAGGACAGCAAAGGGAGAAAGCCATGGTGGAGGGGGGGCGTGGTGGTGGTGTGATGAATTGGGAGATTGGGATTGACATGTATACACTGATGTGTATAAAATTGATGATTAATAAGAACCTGCTGTATAAAAAAAAAAGATTTGTTCATATGGTGGTATAAGTAATCCCTCTCTTGTATGTATGTTGTAATTATCTTTTCTCAATTGGTCTTTTCTATTTTGCCTGGCATTTTACTGTTTCTATAATCATACGTATGATTTGTTTTAAAAAAAAAAAGTAGCATAACTCAGCTATAAAGATATATGACACCACAAAGAAAAGGATAAAACATTACTATAAACCAACTTGACTTATCAATGCATATGTAAAACCTAGCAATAAAACATTACCAGTTGAATCCCATAGTATATTAGAAGAATTACACACCATGAACAAATAGGGTTTTTTCCAGGATAGCTCAACATTAGAATACTATTATCTTGATAGATGTATTTGATAAAGCTCAACAATCATTTCTGATGTAAACTTATAGTAAACTAGAAATAAAAATCTGCCTCCTTAATTTATAAAAGAGCATTAGCAGAAACCAATATCACATATCAAAATTAAAGGAAAAAACAAGAAGTTTCTCATGAAAGTCAGTAACAAAATGAGGATGCCAACTCTCACCACTAATCCTCAGCAAAACCATGGAGTCCTAGCCAATCCTAGAAATAGGTATAAATGTTGGTGAGGAATACTTATCAACCTAGAAAATTGTAAAGAATCAAACAAAAAACTATTATAACTAAGAAAGTTTAGAAAGATGGCCAGATAGAATATCTTTCTTATATATCCCAGTAATAATCAACTGGAAAATTCGGTGGGAGGAACATATCTTTAAAAGAAAAAAAGTCAATTAAACATGTGAAAATAAACTAAATGAGGCATGTGTGAGACCTAAATAAAGAAAATGCTACAAAGATGATCTAAATAATTTAAGAGATATACAATGCTTCTGGAACTAAGGATCAATATTGTAAAGATGTCAATCCTTCCCAATTTATCTATAAATCCATTGTAATTTGAGTTAAAGCTGTGAGTAATAATGCAGGAACAAACAAATGGCATGATGGAACAAAACAGAATCCAAAAAGAGACTCGGGTACATAAGGAGATTTAGTATTTGGTAAAGGTGGAAAAATGATGATTTGTATTATTGAACGAATGCCATTCAATCAAATTACTATACACTTTGTGGAAAAAAGTTAGACATTTAACTCTCATCATAAAACAAAAATAAATTCCACATTGATAAAGATCTAAACATATAAACAAGAGTTCTGTAAACCATAAAGAAAAAGATTGACATATTTAATAACATCAAATTTTTAAAAACCTTTATGTGGCTAAAGAGAACTTAAATTGTGAAAAAATATTTGCATTATATTACAGAAAAAAGTTTAATAACCATTAAAAAAAGAACTCCTAGTCAATATATAAGAAACACAGCCCAAAGGACATGAATAGAAGAAAATTCACAAAAGAAATAAAATTAAATACTAACCCTCACTAATTAAAGAAATGCAAATTTAAAAGCTCTGTTTTACATTCTCTCTAACACAGTAATTCTACTTCTAGGGCTTTTTTCCTAAAGAAATAATCCCGTGGACATGTAAAGATATAAGAATGTTCATTTCATCAGCGTCTCTAAAAGAAAAATATGCTGAAATTGATTAAATACATTGAGGACAAGACATATAAAATCCTACATATACATAATATGGAATACATAGAAAGAGAACCACAATTATTGTTATATTAAGTTAAAAATAAAAATGTGCTATAGACAATACGCTATGATCCAATTTTTGTAAATATAAATAAGAGCAAAAAAAAAAAAATTTAAGAGAAAGGGTACAGTATTTTTAAAAACCTTCCATTAACTATGAAAATTTGATTAATTATAACCAATTGTAAGTGCATTCAGCACTGTGAGCCACAACAGTTCACATTATTAATACTTAACATGACAACTACAAAGTTATCAAATACAATGAGGGATTTCTTTTTTTTTTTTTGGTCTTTGGTTCTATAAGCAAAGGAGGTCAAGGTTTAAATGAGCAGAATAAATTGATTTTAAGCTCCAGCTCTTCCAATAAAAGTGCAACCTAATTAAGTATAACAGCTACAGCTTTAGACAAATGTAAAACATTCAGTAGAAATTTTGACAAAAAATGTATTTGCCACAAACTGGTTGTAGCTATGATGTGTGGAATTGGAAAGAAATGTAATGAGCTGTTAACAGACATTTTTAACCAAGGAAAAATGAATTGAATTTGGCCACATTTTCCATCTGTTACAATGACTTATATAAGAGCTGATAAAGCAGATGAAGTACCGCTGTCCAACAGGAAGTTAACATTAAACTACGTGTACCAATGAGAAAAGCTACTCTTAAACTCTAGTGAACTGATTCAAAGATTATTTCTTTTCTTTCTGCATACAAAAGGGAAATGGTTTTCTAGAGCCAAAGTTAAAAAAAAAAAGATCATCTCAGACTGAGGCAGGCAATTGGCATCATAGACTGATTTGGAAAGCACAGAGTAGGAAAAGAAAGAGCAATGGACATGAAACATTTACACCTTGGTGGTTTATCCTGCATTTAGTGTGTTTCCTCCCATCAAAAGCAAACCCGATTAACCTAGGCTTTTTTTAGATTTAATTTAGGTAATGATCGTGCTCCAAGTGAACAGTAGGAGAAATCTTTCAAAACCAATTTCAAGTTCGATAGAGATTTCAGCTTTGTTTTTAGAAAAGAAATTTATTAATATCTACTTATAGACCTGTATAAGTTAATCTAACTTTTTATTTTGAAATTTTAGACATGGCAGACCTGCAAAAATACTACAGAGATTTTCTATATACCACCCACTCTCCTTCCTGTAAGGTTTGCCACTTGTAAAACCATGGTACGATGGTCAAAACTCTAAAGAATAAACACTGGTACAGTACTGTTAAGTAAATTACAGACTTCAGTAGGATTTTTGCAGTTTTTCTACTTTTTTGCCTTTTCTGTTGTAGGATCCAAGCCAAGATCCCACATTGCATTTAGTTATCACTTCTCCTCAATCTCCTCCAGTCCCCTCCAACCTTCATTCTTCCCATGTCTTTCATGACCTTGGCATCTCTAAAGAATGCTGGGCAGATGTTTTGTTTATCTCTCTCAGCTTGAGTTTGTCTGATATGTTCTCATTATTCGATTGAGGTAGGAATTTGGGAGAAGACTACCACAGAGTTAGTATGCCCTGCTCAGCACACCCTATCTGGTGGTACATGATGCCAATCTGCCATTATTACTGATGCTCATCTTGATCATTTGCTTACAGTGGTGTCTGCGTAGTGTCTCCACTGTAAAGTAACTATTTTCCCTTAGTAACTAATAAATATTTCAAAGTTATGTAAATATCTTGTTCCTCAAACTTTTGAAGTGGGTCACAGAAGAAAAATTAGGTAACAATCTGTTACGGAATGGAATTCATTGGTGTAAAATCACACATTAAGGATATATTTTGAACTATATAAATACAAATCAATTCATCTAATGTTGACTCTATGTAAGTGAGAGTTAATTATCCACTTTAAAAGCAGTATTAGGTATTTTACTGCTTTTTATTTTTATTTAGAAGTTTTTGTGAAAATTGAGGAAACAACTCAATTAGCCTTGAAAAATTTATTGCAAAAAGTGATAGAATTCATACAGTTCTTTCCTGCAATTCAGTTAGAGTATACCAAAATATCTTAATTTATTTTTCTTTGTCACACTTGGTTTATCTCAAATCAAGAGTTGTAAACATTATAAATCTAAATATGTACTTATTAAATGTGAGACAAATTATACTTTTACAAATAATTCCATGTTTAACATGAAATTATCAAGACTTTTTCACTCTACAGAATGATTTTTATTTTTTAATTAAATGAATTAGCATTTGATATAGGTATCTGTTAGATTTACAAACTATTTCTCATCAAAATCCAGATTTTGAGTTTAATTTGAAAAGACAGAGATCTGATAATCCTGATCTTACCTCAATATTCTAGTAATTCGCCATTGTTGAGATCTGGCTATCACTCTACATTTTGCCACAAATCTTACCAATTTCTACTGCATTTATAAACTGACTCATGTATTTACGATACCTTTTTGAAATCTCTGGACATTCACATTTCCGATCCTTGATGCAAAGTGTGCAATAGAAAGTAACTATTACAACATCATTAAGGACACCATTAAATGCAGCCACTTGGCTTTTTTGTTTGGTTTTATTTTGCTTTGTTTTTTAATACTACCCCGTGAAAAAAGAAAGATAGAAGCTATTTTTAACTATCAAATATCACAGTCATGATAATTGGAACATTTCATTACACTAATTTCTGGTAAAATTCTGTTTAAAATAGTTGCTATTTATTTTTAAGCAATTTATAAAATTGAATTGCTACAGAAAAAAAACACCTGGGGATTCAATTAAAATGGAAACAGCAACTGAGTAAAAATTAAGAGAAATTCCTCTATTAGCCAACACTAATGAGGCTCTGCCCCTTACAAAAAGCTGTTTTAAAGATCAAAGACACTTGATCGAGGACCTCTAATTAAAAAGAAGTATTGTGTTACAGAAGACAATTTTAACTTTTCAAAGTAATCTATTTAAAACTTAAGTTGTAATTAATGGGCTAAATGCTCAACATCCCAAGGTTTATCACCTGATGGTTTTAAAGATGGCACCATCCCAAAAGCTTTATAAAAGCACAGGAAGAGATCTTGAGAAACATATAAAAAAAAAATAAGCTCTTCGAAAAGCTCTTTATGTAATAATAAACATTATATAAATGGCAACAGAAGCAAATCAAGATACACTTTTAAACCAAAGAGCCCTTACAGAAAATCATTTTTATACTCACATTTTATGCTACTGTACCTCAATGACACTTCACTCATTTTCTCACTGATAAAATGGAGAAACTAAGAGTGTTTTGAGAATGGATGAGTTAATATTCTAAAGTATTTTAAGCAATATTACTATTAATATAAGGGCTAGACAAATACGTAACTGAATTCAACCAACGTTAATGGAACATTTATCTAGGCACTGGAGTTACAACAGTGAATAAAACAAAGTCAGAGAGACAGTAAATTAATAAACTATGATAGTAGATGCATGGATATAGATATTAAATAAAAAGCAATGGGGCTTCCCTGGTGGCGCAGTGGTTGAGAGTCCGCCTGCCGATGCAGGGGACACGGGTTCGTGCCCCGGTCTGGGAGGATCCCGCATGCCGCGGAGCGGCTGGGCCCGTGGGCCATGGCCGCTGAGCCTGCGCGTCCGGAGCCTGTCCTCCGCGACGGGAGAGGCCACAACAGTGAGAGGCCCGCGTAACGCATAAAAAAAAAAAAAAAAAAAAAAAAAAAAAAAAAAAAAAAAAGCAATGAAGTTATGGGCAAGGACAGAGGTACTGTGAGGTCGGGCACTGTTATTTTATCCGGGGTAGCCAGGGAACGCATAACCCATAGTGTAGGACTTGAAAAGTGACAGGAGGCACCTAGGAGTCATGCAAGTATCTGTTAGATGAGCTTTCCAGGGAGAGGGCATAGCTCAAGCACAGACAGGGAAGCTGGAGCTTGGCTAAAGGCACCATGGGATAGCAAGGAGGCCAGCCTGGCTGGAAAATAGCAAGATGGGGTAGAGTGGAGAGAGATGAGACTAAAGATTGCCTACATCATGTGGGGACTTTTATAGAGACTCTGGTTTGTCAACCGAGTAAGAAAGGAAGACCATCTTTCTGGCTGTAACAAAAGTATCATGCAAAAGTGAGAAGTATCAGTTATCTTCTCATGGAAATTTTGACATTTAATATTTAGTTTAAATGGAATAACCCACTGTAGGCAACTTTCTGTTGTCTAGGATCAAACATGATTATACTCTAGTAACTATTTAAAAATAAAGAATGGAGGAAACTGATCTTGAGCCCTTCCCTTTAGCCTCAGGGACACCTGAAGATTAGCCCTTGGTTGTATTTTCCTACTTTGCAATAATGATAAGGACTCTTTACCACATACAGCAACTGTTCAATTCATGAATTAGCTCAGATGAATCAACACAAAAATAATTTAGAGGAATTTCTCAACAAGAGCCAGTAAATAAGAAATGAATTGCTATACATAATAGACTCATAAATATTTATTACCAGCTATTCAAAAAACTGCTCTTTCTCTGATCTTACTAGATCAAACCAATCTTTGATTAAAAACTGAGCAATCAATATGCTTTGAATACACAGTTGTTAATTATATAGCACCCTAACTAACCATCACAGGTGTGACTGAAGGAGTAACAACCAATTAAAGATGTCCACATCCAAATTCCTGGAATCTTTGCCAAACAGGTTACCTTCTATGGCAAAAGGGACTGTATAGATAAAAGTTAAGTATCTTGAGATGTGGAGAATATCGTGGATTATCCTGACGAGTCCAATCAAAGCACAAGAGTCATTATAAAGGGAGGCAGGAGGTTCAGAGTCAGAGAGAGGGATGGAAGATGCTATCCTTCTGGCTGTGAATATGACATTTTGGGCTACAAGCTAAGGAAATGTGGGCCATTTCTAGAAGCTAGAAAAGACAAGGAAATGGACTCTTCCCAATAGCTTGAAGAAGGAACACAGTCCTGCAGAAATCTTGACTTTAGGATTTCTGACTTTCAAAACTATAAGAAAATAATGCTGTTTAAAGCCACTGTGTTTTTTGTAATTTGTTGCAGCAGTAATAGAAAGCTAATATAGCAGGTAAAATAAAAATGAATGATTAGATTTTCTCTGTTTAAAGTATTTTGGTTTTTTTTTCCCCTACTTAAATCTAATGAGAGAAGTAAGATTGATTGCATGGAAAACTAAAAACAAAACAAGAAAACCTTAATCCACTTTTGTTATCTGTAAATAATGAGGGTTGAATAGTTATTTCTACCAACTCTGGAATTATTATCACATTTCCCTTTTATTAATAATCCAAAGAAGTGTGACTAATCTGCCTCTTCTAATTTCCCACCAACTCTCCAAATTTACAATACAATAATAAGGATTTTAATAAATTATTTTACTTTTTTAAATAATTATTTTACTTTTAGTTATTCTGACATATTAACTTCTCAGAAAATATAGTCATCCGGTAAGTATTTCTTGAATAGATCAACATATTAAAATGTAACAACCTATCAAAGCCAACATATCCAAAATTAAACGAATCTTTTGCTCAAACTCATTTGTTTCAATCTGTCTTCCTTAGATTCTCTTAATGAAACTTTCAGTGTCCTAGTTTTCAAGAAATTATTTATTACCAAGCACTTATTTTCCATAGACAAATTATTTTTTCAAGTCAAACAATACAAGGCTATATTTAATTAAGATTGCCATATATCTATACTTTAAATTCAGCAGCAAATTAACCTACCTAAGTGAAATGAAAAAAGTAAAATTAATTAAATTCTCAGAGTAATGTGATCTTCTCTTTAAGCTCTAGTTTCACAATAACTTAGGGAAAATGTCAGTAAGACGCATACACTGTTTAATAATTATAACTTTTGTAGAAGATAATTTGGCCACACAGTACTTGGGCACGAAATTAAAAAGGTAGATAGAGAAATTTTAGGCAGAACACATAAAATATATAAGAATTAAAGTATTTTTTAATGTATCTTTTATGAATGAGGACATATCTAACATTTTTGAACCAGACTACATATAATATCATCAAATTGGCTTCAAAATTTATGCAATATATTTTATATTATAATATATAGTATATCATAATTTATCTTAGTATACTATATTTATGAAAAATTAGAAGCCAATTTATATATTTATATTTTTGTAAATAGGAAACATTTGACCTGGAGAAGACTCTGAGAGAATAAAATATTGTTATCACCCAAATTGTAGAACTGTTTGAGGAATGAGGATTTGGAATTGTCTTTATTTCTCCCCAAAATCAAGCTAGGTCATGAGCAAAAGTTTCCAGTAGCCTACCTAACTGGCTCCAGAAAATAATTATCTGTAGTGGAGGCTTCCTAAAAGTGTTTTGTTTTGCTTTTTTAAATTTCTTTTTTTTTTTTTTTTTTAATTTATTTTTGGCTGGGTTGGGTCTTCGTTGCTGCACACGGGCTTTCTCTAGTTGCGGCGAGCGGGGGCTACTCTTTGTTGTGCTGCACGGGCTTCTCATTGCAGTGGCTACTCATGTTGTGGAACCACCGGCTCTAGGAGTGCGGGCTTCAGTAGTTGCGGCGCGCGGGCTTATTTGCTCCGCGGCATGTGGGATCTTCTTTGACAGGGCAACAATACAACTTTGACAGGGCCCGAACCCCTGTCCCCTGCATTGGCAGGCAGATTCTTAACCACTGCACCACCAGGGAAGCCCCAAAAAGTGGTTTTATTTGAGCACAGACCACATAAGTTTGATTCAGATTACAGAGTGTTCTGCAATATAATTACTCCTTTCTCCAAAAGATTACTGTGTTAAAATAAGTTTGAGGAGTTGCTTGATTATTCACAAAGTACTAGCAGATTTAAAACTCTAAAAAGTCACATATGAAAGAAACCTGTATATCTTTTCTAAATCCTTTGTATCCACTAGGAGTATTATGTACTATCCATAGAAATTCTTGAAATTTTCCAGGACCTTCAGATACAGATGAGTCCTGAAAAAAAAGTTATTGTCTTTATAATTTAATAAAAGCCTTCAAAAATAATACTAATAAATACTTTAAATGTCTACAAGATATATTGGGTGCTGTTCAGGCACTGCTTATTAATCTGTTAAATATGTTTAAGCAAGAATAAAGTGAGTTTGTTCTTAATGGAAAATTATCATTATCAACATAGAATACTTTTTTCATTATTTTATAGACAAATTTATGTATTGAATGAAGGATGCCAGATAATAATCACTTTCTGCAGTAGAGAGGAAAACCTTTCAAAGTAAGCAATCCTATGGCCTTTCAAGTTCCCAAGTTCCTAAAACTGTCTCTTCTTGATTAATCTGCATCATTTAGTGCCTCCAGGACCTTTTGATTATGGAAATTATTTTTCAAAGAATTCCTATTACCATCACTCAGAAAGCTCTGTTCTTCAGAATGAAGACGGGAATAAAGATAGTACTGTTTTCCCTGTATTTACACACTTTACTATACAGATGTACATATGTGTGGGGATGTGTCTGCTTTACTACAAGCAGGAGAATTACCTAGATTTTACTTAATCCCCAGTCCCTGACATAGAACCTAAGGCTTATTGGACACTCACAAACTTATTAAATGAGTTACAAGTGGGTTTTTAATTCAGGTGACCTGGGGTTTAATCTCAGTTCAACCTAGTTTTATGACTATAATTAATTAAAATTAATTACTAGTATTAAAACAAAGTTATTTTTGTCATATAGCAATTAAAACATGTATCAATCTGTTGTCAGTTCAATGATTTACAAATAATCCAATAGGATTATGGAATATAAGAAATGTAAGAGATAAATGAGAACTTGGCACATATTTATTATAACACCTCCTTTTTAGGTATTTGAACTGCTGCCTTGAGATCATGTGGACTCTTTCCATTTCCTGAGGGGCTATCTTGGGATAAGTGGAATATGAAATTTATTCTGAAACCTAATTTAATAAATGGTCATACTGCATTTTATAGTGTATGCTATTACTATTGCTGATTAACCTGAGAAATGTTAATTTGTTTTTCAGAACTGAAAGTAAATCGAAAATTATAAGCAGAAATACAAGAATTTGATGAATTAATGAATTACTAATTCATTCATTAATGAAGATATAAGTTTTGCAATATTTACACATTAAGGTAATCTCCAGAAAATTACTAGAATTCATCAGTAATAAAGATATTGTATTTTAAAAATAAATACTTTCACCTAGTTTTGCTTATTAAAAGTCATTGTAAATAAATGTTTTGTTTTGCTCACAAAAGAAAATAGAAATACAAATATTTGGGGATTAGTAGTAAAATCTGTGGCTCAGGAAATTATTCTGGCTTTAGAATAAGAAAGAATATGAGATGTTTTTATACTGACTTTAGTTTCAGGTTAGTGAAATTTATGAGGCTAATAGTATATTTTCAAACAAATTCTCTTTATGTTTTCTGAAGTGACATATGTATTATTGGTAGGATTAAATAGACTGAAGAAACAGAATCAGATAAATATGAGAGACAATAATGCTAAAATTGTTTTACTAGGATGAGACACATTGTGAATACAGTAGTGAAAAGATTCTTGAAAATTTACTAACATTTGTTTACAGATATACAACTTTGATGATGAAAAGCTACTGGTAGGAATTTATATTCTCCTATGATTTATTCAAATTAAGTATGCACATAGCCATGATCCAGCAATTACACTCATATATATCTCAAAGAAAATTCTCACAGGTCCATAAAGCAATATGAATAACATTATTTATTGCAGCACAACCTGTTGTTGTGATTGGTGAGAGGCTAACTATTCATCTATCTGGAAGATTGGATAAGTTTTATATGGAAAATTATTTAGCAAGAAATAATAATGGATATTGAATATACACATAGCGACAAGCTTGGATCTGATATAGTATAGTACTCAGTAAAAAAAAAGGAACAGATGATGAATGTGTATATACATACATACATATATGCGTACATGTGTGAATGATTTACCTAAAAAATATTTCTGAAAGAATAATGCAAAGAAAAGATACATATTAAACTATACGTATTGATTAGATTGATTATAAATGTGTAGAGGCAAGAGGAAAACAGGAGAGGGGCATGGGGTAAAAAGCAAATAAATTATTAAATAAAAATAGAAAGAGACTTTCTGGAGGTTGATAAAAATGTACCACAAATTTGGGAATGTATTTAACTCAATCTCTTACTGCAGAGCTTTTTATTACATTTTTTTCATTTATACAGGTGACAGTGATTCATTTTTTAAATCTATGTTTATTAAGTTCTCAGCAACTGTTGCATCTCATTTTAGATGCTAGCAATGCAGCAGTGAATGACAGACAAAAATACTTTCCCCAGGACTTCCCTGGTGGGGCAGTGGTTGAGAGTCCGCCTGCCGATGCAGGAGACATGGGTTCGTGCCCCGGTTGGGGAAGATATCACATGCCGCGGAGCGGCTGGGCCCATGAGCCATGGCCGCTGAGCCTGCGTGTCCGGAGCCTGTGCTCCACAACGGGAGAGGCCACAGCAGTGAGAGGCCCGCGTACAGCAAGAAAAAAAAAAAAGAAAAATACTTTCCCTGATAGAACTTACATACTGTTTTAATATAATAATATTTGAAAGTTATATTTTATATAAAAATTATTGGAACATTCAAATAGAATTTTTTTTTTTTTAGTGGTACGCGGGCCTCTCACTGTTGTGGCCTCTCCCGTTGCGGAGCACAGGCTCCGGACGCTCAGGCTCAGCGGCCATGGCTCACGGGCCTAGCCGCTCCACGGCATGTGGGATCTTCCCGGACCGGGGAACGAACCCGTGTCCCCTGCATCGGCAGGCAGACTCTCAACCACTGCGCCACCAGGGAAGCCCAAATAGAAAAATTTTTAAGATCTTTCCTTGTTTACAAAATTATTTAGAAAAATCAGATCACTGCTACTGGCCAGCAGAAAATATTAAGGTAGACCTAGAATACAAGCCCTTAGAGATAGCCAATCAATAAATATTTTTTGAATGTTTGAATAATTTATCCACTCCACTTTCAATTATAAATGCAAAATACACATTAGGAAAGACCAAACTGGTAAATCTATGATAAACTTTAAAGATATCAATTCACTAAATTGAATTGTTAAAACTCAGAGAGGCAAATTTAATTTTATGTGTAGAATATAGAAGTTTAACTCCATGAAAAAAAAAAAAAGTCAGTCCAAGATACTCAAAAGCTAAAGTCAATTCAAAGAGGATTATTTCCCATTAAGGGTTCTGAGCTATTGAACTGTAGCTTCAGAGAGAAGAAAGTGGGAATTTATGGTGGATAGTAAAAGCAATTAAAATGTAGAATTAAGTATACCACTTGGAAATACTCTTTGCTTTTTAACTAGACTTTTAATCTTCAGAAATATTACACCAAATGAAATTTTTCATGGATTCTTTATAATATGAATAATATGAAAAGGTAAAGTTCAGAAGTAGCTTTCTGCTTGGCTATAAAGGTTTGCTGAGCTCATAGTTAGGTATTGACTCAATAATGCTAAGGTTAATATTTACCCTCATTTCAGTGCATCTTGTAATTGACAAAAAGCACTGATCAATTCAATCATAATTAAAATGGGATGAGTCTGAATACCATGTAAGACTGCATTCCAGTAAATCTCTTCAGGTAAACTAGAGCTTAATTGAACTGAGTGATGACTACTGACTTGAGGCATGATTGGTTGGAGATTATGTAAGGAAAATATTATTTTCTAAAAACTGAATTTTTTGTTGTGATTTTTATTTATGTGAAGGATGAAATTTTGTGTGCTTTAAATATGAATCACTATTATGTTTTATTTTATTATTTTGGGTTCTGTCTCAGTTCAGGCTGCTATAACAAATATACTATAGACTGGGTGGCTTAAGCAACAAACATTTATTTCTCTCAGTTCTGGGGGCTAGAAAGTCCAAGATCAAGGTGCCAGTGGAGGGGGTGTCAGGTAAGAGCATGCTTCCTTGTTTGCAGATGACTGTCTTTTTGTATTCCTCACAAGATGGAGAGCAGAGGGACAGTAAGCAAGTTCTCAGGTGCCTTCTTATCAGAACACTAATCCCATACATGGGGGCTCCACGTTCATGGCCTAATCACCTCCCAAAGACTCAAGCTCCTAATACCATAACACTGGGAGTTTCAACATGTGGATTTTGAAGGGACACACTCAATCTGTAGCAGTTTCTGCCATATAAAAAGATACTAAAGCAAGGACATTAATATGGGTAGCTTGTTCGGAAGGTGACCCTAAGAGGCCAGAGTGAAGACGTGAGGTCAAGGTTTTAGGAAAGCAGAGAGAGCCAACAAAGTGGACTTGACCAAGCTGCCACAGCATGGTTGTGCCAGTGATTAAGCCATTGTCTCTCAGCTCCAAATCCACCCTTGTACACGTAACCCGGGCAATCCCCATTTCTGTTTTTCCAGCTTGCTTACTGTTAGGCTCTGCTAGTAAGACAGCCAAAGGGCGACTATAGGCCTGGAGGGGAAAGAAGCCACTAGCTCCTTTCTCTCTGCTTCCAGGTGGCATCTGATTTGCCTGCCATTCCCGTGGGCTCCCCCCTAACAGGCTCTGGTTACACCAGGCAGCAGTTCTTCTGGTAACAATTGTTCAACTAAAGTTTCTCTACGACTTTCAGAACTAAAACGAATTAAGTTCCCCTCAGAAGCCAGCACCAGAACGTGTCCTTTCTGGGACATCCAGACTACTTGCCACTTCCTGTTACAGCAGGGACAATTAGCTGAATTTCACGATTCTCTTCAAAATTTCAAGACAACCAGGGTTCCTGTGGACTATACTGTGACTAAGAGCAGAGGAGTTTAAATAGCCTCAGTAATTTTCCCACGTAAAAGCTATTTATTAACTCTTTTCTCCATTTTCTAAAAGGCTTTGTAAAGAACACATTTGCCACATTAACTTGCTGATCCGATTTAGAAAAGACATACCTGGTACCACAGCTGCAGCTGGAGCAACCTCTTGGTTAAGATTATAGCAGTCCCCACTCTTATGCAAACATCTATGTGGTAGTTGCAGGGGCTGCAGAATAGATATGGCAGGACAATGTCTTTGATAGTGTCACTAACTACAATTCCACTGCTATGAGGAATCACTATGCTTTATCATCATGGTTAGGGTTGGGAGGGCAGTTTCTGGGACCTCCAACTGGCTTTTTCTATTGTGGCAGCTCTTACTCTGCAGGAAAGGAAATTAATTTAAGGGCTCTGCCAGCTGCTAAGTAGATTCATTCCAATTACGTACTTGAGGACCAAGGCAATGATGACAGAGGACCCACAGCGAGAGACTCCAGCCAGGACTCTATTCACACATGAGCGCCATCTGCCTCCACTCTAACTGCCTGGCCGTGCTGGCATTTGGGGCCCCCTTCTATCTTCAACTACTCTCACCTAGTCTGGCATTCTTTTCCTCCAGTGTGCGATCCAGCTGACTAATGGGCACAGATAAATTTGGATAAGATTTGAAAGAGTATTTATTGTTTTTATTTGTAATGATATTTCAGGGTCATTTCTCAGAGGGAACCAGCCAATCCACAACCAATGGGTCTCAGATCTGAGATCTGGCTCAGGCAAAAAACTGGGCAAGGCTTCACAATTTTCCCTTTTAGTAGATGACATAAGTCTTCTATTTAGTTGCACTTAATTTTTTTCTGGTTGTACAGGTAAGGAGTATCCTACTGGACTTCTCATCTACATGATCTGTAGGAACACAAGGCAAGGTCTGTTAGACCTCACCATATATCCCTGCAGGCCACACTCACTGACACCCCAATATTGCTGATCACGACAGTAATTATGTCAACCATGCCCCTGACAGGTAAGTGTCACCACCTGGATTCTGCTGATTTAGAATTCTTTCATTCTCATTGACTTTAGGGAGCCCTTGCACAGTGTTGGTGGGAATGTAAATTGATGTAGCCACTGTGGAAAAAAGTAAGGAAACTCTGCAAAAAACTAAAAATAGAACCATACGATCCAGCAATTTCACTCCTGGGTATTTATCCAAAGAAAATAAAAACGCTAATTCAAAAAGATACATGCACCCCAATGTTCATAACGGCTTCATTTACATATATATATAATGGAATATTGCTCAGCCATTAAAAAAAGAATGAAATTTTGCCATTTCCAACAACTTGGATGGACCTGGAGGGTATTATGTTTAATGGAATAAGTCAGACAGAGAAAGACAAATACTGTATGATATCACTTATATGTGGAATCTAAAGAAATAAACTAATGAATGTAACAGAAAAGAAACAGACTCACAGATATAGAGGACAAACTAGTGGTTACCAGTGGGTTGAGGGAAGAGGGAAGGGCAAGATAGGGGTAGAGGATTAAGAGGTACAAACCACTGTGTATAAAATAAATAAGCTACAAGGATATATTGTGCAGCACAGAGAAGAAAGCCAATATTTTATAACTATAAATGGAATATAAACTACAAATATTTTGAATCACTGTGCTGTACTTCTGAAACTAATAAATGTAAATCAAAAAATAAATAAATAAAACATACTTCACGGACAAAAAAATAACTCCATCTTGAGGGACTGCTTTCTTAGGCCACTTTCATTATATCTACCTTATTTTTGTTTGCACCCAAAAGCAGAGCCTGAGACAAAAGTTTGGTTTTAAGCACATTATTTGGGAGGTAATTTCAGGAACTAGGGGAGAGACTGAGGAGAGTGAGATGGGAAGAGGGGAAGGACGAGGAAGCATGCATAATTGATCTGCACTGTTGTGGGAACATGGTGCTCATTCCTGTGGGGGATCCTCTGAGGATCCAGGAAGGATGCACCTCAGCTTCTTCCTCTGATACGGTAAGAAGAAATGTATCCACTAACTCCCATCCCATTTGATTGACTGTTATCTCTGGGGGCCTTAATAGTCCAAGATTTTAGGCAGCCTCTTTGTGCTACTTGGATGACTTTCCTTGCCTTCAGGTCAAAAAACAAACAAACAAACAAACAAAAAATGCAGAATGAGGCTGCAGAAGCTTGCTTGTGGCAGGGCAGTGGCATCAGAACCACCACTGTTGCAGTGATATCAGATGAGTGGAGGGGAATATAAAATGGGCACAAAATTAACAGATTGTGAAAACAACTGTTGTGCTAACTGATAGATAAATGAGGGGCTCAGAAGTAGACTCAAGTCCATGTAAAAATGTATGATGAAAACAATATTTCAATTTAATGGACAAAATATATAATTTTCACAATACACTTCCAGAATTAATGAATCATCAGTTCTTTGACTGAATTATTTGACTATCCCATCATCTTTGGAAAAAAATAATGAAACTTATTGCAGTGACCGTAATATATTAATGATAACTGAATTCATATAACTGTGTGATTTAATGTCACAACCTTATCCTATACCGCAAGTTTAATAATCACTGTGTCATCTTCAGTTTTCCCAAAGAAAGGCACACATTAGCATTTATACAAAGAAACTCAGTGAATTATTAGTTACCATTGTGTATGAACAGAATTCAAAGGTTTTATTTTGGATATTATAATTTTTAAAAAAGAATGAAAGCATTTTTTCAGAAAGCTAAGGTTTTTTAATAAGGCATAATATTCCTGAACAAAATATTGGTGCCTAATTTATTTTCCATAAAAATGTAACAGGGGGCTTCCCTGGTGGCGCAGTGGTTGAGAGTCCGCCTGCCGCTGCTGGGGACACAGGTTCGTGCCCCGGTCCGGGAAGATCCCACATGCTGCGGAGCGGCTGGGCCCGTGAGCCATGGCAGCTAAGCCTGCGCGTCCGGAGCCTGTGCTCCGCAACGGGAGAGGCCACAACAGTGAGAGGCCCGTGTACCACAAAAAAAACCAAAACCAAAACAAAACAAAAATGTAACAGGTAAAATTATATGTACATTTAAATTAATGACCCTACTAACTATACTATAGAAACAGGGAAAAGAAAAAGTAGAAAAAGCATCAACTGGAGGATTAGGATATTTGCCCAAGTTTAAGAGCCTTAGGAATTGATCTAATATTTGAAATCATTTCTGACTCCCAAGAAAACTGACTGTGTGCCTATGAAAGAAAATTACCATCAGAAAGAGCACAGCAGGAAACAGATTCTAGAAAAAGTACTTAGGCAATACTTAGAGAGGTTTTGTCTTACGTCTACAGGAGAAACAATGCGAGAACTGAGGATTAAGAGTTCTTCATAGAGAAAGAAAAAAGCAAATGAAACAAGATTGACAGCCTACTCCTGATAGATTTCATATCCAAGAAAGGAGAAGGAGGAAGAGGAGGAGGAAGGGGCCAAAATGTGTCAATAAGGACAAAACAGAACTGCTGTATAGACTGTATTATACAACAAACGGGAAGTAAAACCAATACAGGCTTCTTCTAATGGGAAAAATATATCATAAGGAATTTGTATTTTAATGATGGTTATAAATGTACCACTTTTTAAGAAGTCTTTGGACAAAGCCACAAAAATAAATTAAATGCAGTTGCTCTGAGTTTTAAAGAAAGCATTTACTCAGTGACATGAAAAGAAATTTTATCTGATCAAAAAACAGATCAAGAACTAACATATAACATAATAAACAGAGGCAAGGCCTATACACTAAAGAACCTAAAAAAAAGACTTGAGTCAAGAGAGAGATATGTTTCTTTAGCATGGAAAGTTCCAATGTTGTAAAAATAGCAATTCTCTTTTAATTAATCCATAATTAAATCCACTCCCCGTATAAATTTTTATTTTGAATTTGAAAGGATGGCTCTAAAATTTACCCTAAAAATGTGTAAAAATGGCTAAGAAATGTTCTGAAAACAAATGAAAAATTAAGATTTGCTCTGTCACAAAAATAATAAATTATAAAAATAATTGTGGTGCATGTAGACACTCAGATTAATGAGGAGCCCCCAAATAGGCTCAAATTCAGATAAAATCATATTATGTGATGAAGACAATTTATTAATGCAGTGGACAAAATGTATCATACTCACAGTATGATGCTGGTATAGCAATGCATATTTCTTGTTTTAGTTATGATGTTTAGGACATGCTCATTGTTGATACTGGACCTCTAAACAAATATGTTCTCTCTCTGTTTACCAGAGTATTCATTAAATTTCTTGAAGCCTGCAAATGTCAGTTGTAAGTAAGGTGAGGCAACTTTTCCAAAGTAAAACAGCTTGACGTTAGTTTGGAATGCTAGGTTGACTTTAAGAGTGTGATTGATTTTCATGACAAATTGAAACAATTGCCAGCTACCTTTATCCTTCAACTCCCAGCTTTTAAATGCCTGAGTGCCGTTAATATCTTGATCTCTATATTCAGCCCAATTTAAATTCCTGTAGCTTTCTTTCTTAGTCATAATATAGTCATATATAGTACGTAGTGGAAAAGCTGTAACATTTAGTTTCCAGTTGGTTGGGGTCCACTTGTTTGAAGTAAAAAGAGTCCACTCTTAGTGCTACAATTTGAATAAATTAGACTGTAAATGGGCTAAAATATCTGGTATATTAGCTTAGACTCTGTGTGGCTAGCCTACCACAAACTACAACTTAGCAAAAGGCCAAAGGGGCTTCAGATCTCAGCTGGGAGATGTAAAGAGCTTGAAAGTTGTAAGTCCCACCTAGAAAACATGAAAAATCTGGACTAACTGAAAGTCAGTGACATTTCTTGGATCCACCAGACAACTGAGTTTCAGGACAGCCTTCTATTAGGCATCTGGAAAGAGAGTCAAATTCCAAAAGAGCCAAGATATGCTTAACTGGAACAGAAGCCGCTGGACTCTTTAACTGGTAATATCATGTAAATGGTAATTTTGACAAACTGCTGAAGGCTGAGTGTGAACTAGGATGAGAGTGAGAAACTGTTGAGACCCACAGTCTTAGGGGTGACCCCACATATTCATGGGATAACTTACAGGAACCTAGATAGGTTTTCACAGTGAAGATCCCCAAAAGATGTCCTCCTGGCCATGGTAGGGAGAAGAGAAGAATAATCCTTGTGAAAACACACTCAGACGCTCCATAAAATATGCTATTTTCAAGGAAGAAAGATGTTCCAGAGCCTTGACCCAGAGCTGAGGGGGAGAGGCGTTCCTCTTACACCAGCTCCTTCTAACATTCCACATTTACAGGCAGGTAGAGGGAAGCTACCGAAGAAAAAACTCGTGTGAAGTTCACAGACCAGCGGCAGAGGTCCACTGAAAGAATGAAATGTAATTGAATTCAGCTGGTATGCTCCCTGACACCTCACCTCCACAGCAGCAGGGCTCCAGGATAACAGTAGTAGGAGCAGACGAAAGAGCTGCAAGACACAGACTCTCTCTGAGGAGTGCTACTTAGGAAAGCCCAAATGGGGGAGGCAAAAACAAGAACACTAGAGAAATATGGCAACTCTGGCACCATCACCAAACAAAATGTAACTCCTAGCCAGATTAACACAAACTTCACACTAGAGGTTTATTTACCTCTACTTCTGTTACCCAGTACAACATATATGGCTTCCAACAACCATCATAAAAACTTACAAGACATACCAAAGGCAAGAAAAGCAAGTCTGAAGAGACAAAACCAGACTTTGAGATGATGAGGTTGCAATTATCAGTGAATTTAAAATAACCATGAATAATACGGTATGGGCGCTAACAGAAAAAACAGACAAGCTGCAAGAACAAATGGGTAAGGTGAGCTGAGAAATGGGAACTCAAACACAAATCAAAAGGAAATGCTAGAAATCAAAAGTACTGTAACAGAAATGAAGGATGCCTGCTATGGGCTCATGAGTATATTCGACACAACCGATGCAAGAATCAGTGAAGGTCATGATAGATCAATGGAAACTCCTCAAACTGATATGCAAGGGGAAAATGCTTTAAAAAAAGAACAGAACATCCGAGAACTATGGGACAATTTTTGAAAAATATAGTGTATGCGTAATTTAAATCCCAGAAGGAGAAGAAAGAGCAAATGGTACAGAAGAAATATTTGAAGTAATAATGGCCAAGAATGTTCGAAAATTGATGACAGACAAGAAACACAGATCTGGGAAGCTCAGAGAATACAAAGCAGAAAAAAAAAGTCCTGTAAAAACTGCACTGAAGCATACATTTTAAAAGTAAATAAATAAAACTTAAAACTGTGAAAAGGAAAGGCAAAGAAAAAAATCTTGAAAGAAGCCTGTGGGATTGGGAGACAGCTTACACATAGAAGGATAAGAATTACAGCAAACTTCTCAGCAGAAACAATTCAAGCAAGAAAATAGTGACGTTAAATTTTATAAGTGTTCAAAGAAAAAACACCAACTTAGAGTTCCCTATCAAATAAAATTAACCTTCAAAAGTGAAGGAAAACTAAAGGTCTTCTAGACAAACAGTGAGGGAATTAATCACCAGAAGACCTGTCCTGTAAGAAATGTTAAAAACATTTTTCACCAAGAAGGAAAATCATGTAGGTCAGAAACATGGACCTATGTAAAAAAAGGAAGAGCACCACTTAAAAATGTATATTATAAACAAAAGATAGTTTTTTTTCAAGTGGTACTGGAAAAATTGGATATCAGATGGAAAACAATGAACCTCAAGATATTCTTCAAATATTATATGAAAGTTAACTCAAATGAATAATAGACAAATACAAAATATAAAAACATGAAATATTTAGAAGAATAGAATCTTCATGATGATGGTTTAAACAAAGAGTTCTTAAATATGACACTGTAACATAGTAACAGTGTAACAGAGTCTATAAAAGAAATAAAACTATACATTTAACTTTAGCACAATTAAAATTTTTGTTCCATGTAAGACACTGTCAGTAGAATGAAAAGTCAAACTACAGATGGAAGAATATATATGCAAATTGTATACATCTTACAAAGGACTTGTGTCCAGAATATATAAATCATTCTCTAATCACAAAAGTAATAAAAAAGCACAACTCAAAATGACAAAAAGAATTGGTGAAGGTTTTATGAGAGAATTCACCAAAGAATATATGTGAATGGAAAACAAGCACATGAAAAGATGTTAAATATTATTGATCATTAGGGGAATTAATACTAAAATGAAATAACATTACACACCTATTTACATGTCTAAAATATAAAATTCTGATGAAACTAAGTACCGGTAGCACACTGGGATATTCAGCTCATCTGAAATGTATTTTTATGTATGGTATAAATTAGGGGTCAAGGTACATTTGGAAAATCAATCCATCATCAATTATTGATATTATCACACTTTCCCCACTGCACTGCAATGTCACCTTTGTCATAAATCATCTAATGCAATATGTGTGTTCTTAGACTCTCTCTTACTTTCTATTGATCACTTTGTCTTTGCGCC
The DNA here is from genome assembly GCF_008692025.1 of Phocoena sinus. NCBI lineage: Eukaryota > Metazoa > Chordata > Mammalia > Artiodactyla > Phocoenidae > Phocoena > Phocoena sinus. Next base: position 8,913,044 of record NC_045776.1, on the reverse strand, counting down.
AAATTTGCACAATAGATATTAATATGGGTAGGACCTGGCACATAGATTTGGGGTTTTGTTTTGTTTTGTTTTTTGTTTGTTTATTTTTGGCCACACCGCAGGGCATGTGAGATCTTAGTTCCCCAACCAGGGATCGAACCCACACCTCCTGCATTTGGGAGTGTGGAGTCTTAACCACTGGATGGCCAGGGAAGTCCTCTAGGCACATAGTTTAAATGTTCCAGTTTTCTTCTTCAAAATTGTCGTGGCTGCTCCTAGATGAAAGCTGTTCTGTATTTTTTGAATTTGTGCCCCTTTCCCCAAAGAACTCTTAGGATTTTGACTGAGATCATTCTGAGTCTATTGATTAATTTGTGGAGAATTTGCAACCTTAAAATGTATAGTTTTCCAGTCTGTGAATGTATTTTTTCTTCCATTCAGTTAGGTCTTCTTTAATTTCATCTACTAATGTTTTGTGATTTTTAAACACAGAGGTTCTGTACATCTTTTGTTAGATTTATGCCAAAGTGTTTGATATTGATTAATTCTAAGTGGGATATTGTTAAATTTTGTTTTTGTTTGTTTACTGCCGGTGTATAGAAATATGATTTAATTTTGTATGTTGGTCTGGTATTTAGAAACACTAATAAATTTATTTATTATTTCCACAAGTTTGTCCAGACTCACTTTTGAATTTTCCACATAGGCAAACATGACATGAGTGTGTAATGAGAATTTTGTTTTTCTTCCAATTTTCATTATTATCTCTTTCATTTCTTTTCACAAAGCCTTATTTTACTGGCCAGGGCCTCTAGTACAATGATAAATAGCAACGGTAAAAGTGAGCATCCTTGTTTCATTCTGTAACTATCAAATGAAACTAAAATAAAATGTTTACAAATGAAAGAATTTCATTTTGAAGTATGCTGAAAATAGAATCTCTCAGCAGAAGAAGCCAAAAAAGTGGTGCAACTTAAAGTTTTAAACATTCATAACTGATATTTTAGCCTATTACCTCATTTACTTTACCTAAGACAATTATGTATGCCTATAAAAATAATTATAGCTGATATAAAAATGAGATTCTTACCAAAATATTAGATTAATATATATCACTTTTCAAATAAAACAACAGCAATACCAAGAAATCAAATCTATTTGTCCCTTCTCAAATTTTCTCCTTCCAAATCTATTGACTTTACCAGTTGTTTTCTATTTGCAAGCACAATAATGTTTAGTTACAGCACAAATAACAGTGCGTCATTTATATACAATGGAACATAGATACTCTGAAGTGTAAGTCCCAAGGTTGTGCAGAAATGTAAAGAAAGCTTGATGAATAATTCCACTCCATTTAACTGACTGAGGGAGAGTGATTTAACATCTACAAATGGGGAAAAAAATCAATCTCTCCATGTAACACAATTCTCCAAATTATTCCACTTGCAAAGAATAAGCTTAATTCTCAAAGCATACGATAGAGAAGGATAATTGCATTGTTTAGAGAGTATATTAGCTACTTTGACTTCCAGAAAAGTAAAACAAAGATGATGTGTTGAAATGCAATTTAAATGTAATTTCAAATTGGCTTCAGAGGATTTTACATTTTATCTCCACATAGTACAATTCAGAACTTCACGCCCCAAAATGTGCACACGCACGCACACACACACAGACAAGAAGAATTGGCTTAATCTTTATGAACACTTTATACATACTCTGAAACATTTTGTATATCACAGTACAGAAGCTTCAAAATGCTAGTATGAAAATATTCTCCTAACTTATTCCACAATTATTCCAGAAAATGGAATCTAACCACTAGACATTAAGTTATCAATTATGTTATAAAGATTTCACTTGGGATAAAATAATGTTTGTTCTGTAAGTATTTCTGCACATTCCTTTTTCTCCACTGTAGTTGGCTTCTATTGCTGCCATTAAAAAGTACAACAGGGCTTCCCTGGTGGTGCAGTGGTTGAGAGTCCGCCTGCCGATGCAGGGGACATGGGTTCATGCCCCGGTCTGTGAAGATCCCACATGCCGCGGAGCGGCTGCGCCCGTGAGCCACGGCCGCTGAGCCTGCGCGTCCGGAGCCTCTGCTCCGCAACGGGAGACGCCACAACAGTGAGAGGCCACAACAGTGAGAGGCCCGCACACCGCAAAAAAAAAAAAAAGTACAACAAACGTAGTGGCTTATAACCACACAAGTCTATTATCTCACAGCATGTAAGTAAGAAGTCCAATACAGGTCTTACCAGGTCATGATCAAGGTGTGGGCAGATCTGTATCCTTTTCTGGAGGCTCTGGGGGAGAATCCACTTCTAGGCTCATTTAGATGGTAGAGCTCGGTTATTTGTGGTTATGTTGTGTACAAATGCCTACAATGGCCTTTCCAGAGATAACCAAGGATGCTTTAGTTTTTAAGGACCCCATATGAAGTCCACAGAAAATTGGGTATGGCTGACACCTAGGCAGCAGCATTCCACCAGGTGTCTATGTGGGAGGGACAAGCCCACCCTGAGATATCTAGAGGCTGAGGTCTCCACCTCCTTATGGGCTTTCAGCTGAAGATTATTCCAAACTTCTAAAGGTCATTGCATTCCCTGTTTCATGGCCACCTTCCTCCATCTCTAAATCCAGGTCAACGATGGTGAATTGAGTCCCTCTTACACTTAGATCTCTCTTGTCTCTTGTATATCATCTCTCTGACCCACTCTTCTACCTTCCTCTTCCAATTTTAGGGACTCGTGATTACCCAGATGATTTAGGAAAATCTCCCCATCTCAAGGTCCTCAATCTTAATCACAATTGCAAAGATCCTTTTGCCATGTAACATAATATATTTACAAGTTCTGGGGATTAGGGGGTGGGCATCTTTGGGGGCCATTATTCTGCACATCCATCTAGACTTTCTGTGATTTTAACTTATTTTTAGAAGATGCTCATTTCCTTCTTCTTCCAGGAAGCTAATCTATAGTATGGAATTTGTCTTTCAAGGCACTAAAAAATAATATACTGCTACAGTAATAAAGAGGTAACTTACAGATCACCAAAATCATCCTGTAAATGTTCAGACACTGAGTTTCAAGGTAGTACAGCATAGCAAGCATGAACCAAGCCCTCCATTTACTTGCACACAGGTAAATGGGAGAATTAGAGAATATAAGAGCTCTATACTACCATGACACATGATTGCCTGAATATGGCCTTGCACTACTGAAATAGAGCTGAATTTGGGGCATGGGGAAGAAAGCAAAACGATAGGCTTCAGAGTATGGTTTTAAACCATCCACGTATACATTATCTGGGTAATTTATCAAAAAAGCAAAATTATGGCTTTACTCAAGGCCTTACAGAGTCAGAATCTCTAAGAATGGTCAAGGGATTTTTTTGTTAGGAAGTACCCCATGTGACACAATGTATTAAGCCTTGCAACAGACTTTATACCTTACATGTAAAGGTTTGCTGGTGTAGTTGCCTAAATATCATAGGGAATATGGGAAGATTTGTCCTGATTTATGTATTGAATAAATAGTATTTTACTAAACATAAAGAGATAAATGACTAGACATAAAATCCAGGCTTTGACTTGAAAAGCATGATTACAGAAAACTTGACAAATATTAGTTCTTCTTTGTTCATGGAAATGCAATTATAAAGTAATGGGGGCTGCATTCCCTAAGAGAAAACCGGATGAGCTAAAACAAAGACAATAACCAGAGAAGCACAGGAACCAAGTCCTGAGAAATGAGTCCTTTTAGTACATGCTTAGTTATGAATAAAGAGGAGATTAACACAAAATCTCAGGACCAGTAAGCAATTAGGAGGCAAAAGCAGGTGAAGGAAATCTCAACTATTTAGACTACCAAGAGAGATGTAAGAACAAAACAAAAACAGGCAAATTGACAAAACAAACAAACAAACAACCTATATGTAGGTTTTGAAAGATGATGAATCTATGATGCTCTTTAAGGAAAAAAAATTGTACTCAAACTATGTAACTCTTACAGCCAATTAAAAGTTTTAAGGCAAATACAGTTTCCTTTATTTTACGTATTCAACACAGAATCATGTTATAGAATAACTGGTAAAAGATGCTTGCCCAAACCCTACTGCTCTGTGCTCTTTGAGTATAAAGGTAGAAGTCTTGTGTGTGTGGAAGATTTGGGAACCATGACAGCTCTACTTCAACACTTAGAATATAAGGGACAGAAAGGAGGAAAAGGTAACTAGGTCTAATGAAACCTGACTAGTTATTATTTGTCTCAGAATGATAACAAATACAGCTCTGCAGAGCTGAAGCCTTTCTGATTAAAGAGGAAGGGGAAAGAAGCCTTTAGAGAAAACGTGTGTTTCGACAAATGCCTACAATGGCCTTTCCAGAGATAACCAAGGATGCTTTAGTTGCTAAGGACCCCATATGAAGTCCACGGAAAATTGGGTATGGCTGACACCTAGGCAGAGCATTCCACCAGGTGTCTATGTGGGAGGGACAAGTCCACCCTGAGATATCTAGAAGCTTTCTCCCAAAACAAACACATCCACCAAGTCATCTCCAGTAGGAAGGACACATCACACTCCTATGGTGATGACTAAAGTTACCCAGTGTTCTGTAGAGGTCTCAAACTTCTGGTCCTCATTGTCAGAAGGTGGATGTTGCTTAGACTTTGTCTCTCCTTTCCACAATTGCTTGGACTGTGACACGAAGATTTATCGCTAACTTTCACACACATTAATTCCTTTGTTGCAGAGACAGTAACACGTATAACTGGACTTTTCTTGGACACATTTTAACTGCTTCACCATGGTTGAGCACCCAAGTGTAAGGAAATGTCTAAGTCAAGAAAACAGAGAAAAATTAACTCTGAGTAAAATGTTCACTGGTGTGAGAGAGAAGAGCAAGAGCTACGGTGACTGAGGCAGTGAGAGACCAAGACAGAGAACAGCTCAAAATAGAGTCAAAAGAGTAGAAAAATGACCTGTGGAAGTTTAAACAGCAAGTTGAAGAAGACAATGAAATAATGTTGGAAAGGAAGACAATATTGGGAATAGCAAGAAATAGATCATAATCAAAAGAATGGTATTAATCACATGTACTTTATTTTTATATTAACTCATTGATACATGAATGTATCTTTATACATGTATTTATTTGACTTTTCTTAGATTTTTATTTCTTTATCTTTTTGTGTTGGAGATATGACTCATTATAGCCATCCTTTCAAGACCTGGTGCTAAGTACAGTGACTAAAAGAGACATGAGACCTGTTCTTACAGAGTTTACAGTCATGGAACGTATTATCTAATACACAATTTGTACTACTATCCATAGAGCTATCCCCACAGTAATAACATTTAATGGATGGCTGACCCCAAATGACTGCAATATTCATCGAATTCCTCATGGAACACATTGCAAATATGTCGATTTCATGGTCAATTGTTATCCTGAGTCTTTTATTTGACCACTCTTCCCACTTCCAAACCTGCTTGTAGGAATAAGTAGTAGCATCTACCCACTTGCTGAAGCTAAAAACTTGAACTCATTCTTTTCTCCCTTTTTCTTACTCCACAAATCCAATCTTCCAATTCTTGACAATTCTATCTCCCAAAAATGTCTCTTAGTGTTATTTTACAGCCAATGGCAAAACTCTTTATGCAAGTCATCAAATTCTTTTCCCTGGACTACTGGAGGAGACGCTTAGCTTTTTAAAATTTTTCTACTTAAAATTCATTTCATATACAACCACCATACTTCTATATTTGAAATATAAATCAGGTCATGTCAATTCCATATGTAAACTCTTCTCATTGCTAGGTAGTGCAATTAAAGAATAAATACCAAAATGTTAACCATGGTGCATGAAGACCTTCATGATTTAGCCTTGCCAAGCATTCTGAACTTGCCTCTAGCTCATTCTGCTAGAGCCCTGCCTTTTCTATTCTTTGGGATAATTTATGCATTGTTTTTCTCTGCTAGAAGATTTCTTATCAAGCTAACCCCTCCTTTTTTGCTTTTTTCTTATTTGCTCCTTTTTATTCTTCAGATTTCAGCCCAAGATCTAATAGGCTTTTGTGACCTGGGGTCATAGAAAACCATCACAGAGTATGTTTACCTTGAAGAAGAGACTAGACTGAGAAAGCATAATGAGAAGATAATTCAGTTGTGTTTGAGAAAGAGACCCTCATGAGCAAAAACCCCATTTAAAAGAGTAATCATAGCAAGGATATGGCCTTTTGACGCCGAGGCTTGAAACTGGCATGCTATCCCTCTGATGAGTTCTCTCTGTCAAAGGAAGTCACAAGGCCAATCCAGAGTCAAGGAGTGGGAAAACAGACTTCACTTATGTATGGGAAAAACTGCAATGTCATACTGCAAGAAGGCATGGGTATAAGAAAGGGAATACCTGTGGCCATTTTTTTTTTTACCATCTGTAACTGGATTCACAATTGGAAGAAAGAAAAGAAACAGAAGTAGGAAGTTATTTACCAATCCCTCAAATGCCCTAATATTCATGTGTCTTGGTTAGAACTTTTCTGGTTTTAATTAAGAAATCTGAATTGACTGATATAGGTTAAAATGATAGTTTACTTAAATAGTATTTCATAGACTCCAGGGACAAGATGTAACTGTTTTTCTTCTGGTTGTTTGATGGATTTTTATAGCAATAAATAGGGTTGTTTCAGTAAGTACTCTACTTTGTAATCGTTAGAGCATTTTCATAGGTATTACCTGCTGGTAATAGTATAATTTTTAAAACATATATTCCCCACCATTAACTTAATGGATTTCAGGCCTCAGTTTTGTAAGCATAATTGCCACAATTATTTAAAGATTGTTTTGAAAGAGCAGCCATCTTTTTCATGACTACTTAACTCATAATTTTTATTTCAACTCAACTATTTCCTGAAGCATGGATTCAAGTGAAATTTTCAAGTAATGAATACTATAATTATTCAGTGCTTATGTGACATGGACAATATTCTGTTCCTTTTTACTTGGATGATATCCTGTTTAAGTAGAAAAATTTTTTTGATGTGATTTTTTTTTGAATCAGAGTATAGTTCCTTTACAATGTTCTGTTAGTTTCTGCTGTACAGCAAAATCAATCAGCTATATGTATACATATATCCGCTCTTTTTTGGATTTCCTTCCCATTTCCGTCACCACAGAGCACTGAGTAGAGTTCCCTGTGCTAAGGTTCTCATTAGTTATCTATTTTATACATAGTAGTGTATATATGTCAATCCCAATCTCCCAATTCATCCCACCTCCCCTTCCCCCCCACTGGTACTGGTATCCATATGTCCGTTCTCTACGTCTGTGTCTCTATTTCTGCTTTGCAAATAGGTTCATCTGTACAATTTTTCTAGATTCCACATATAAGCGATATTATACAATATTTGTTTTCCCCTTTCTGACTTACTTCACTATGACAGTCTCTAGGTCCATCCACGTCTCTACAAATGACCCAGTTTCATTCCTTTTTATGGCTGAGTAATATTCCACTGTATATATGTACCACATCTTCTTTATCCATTCATCTGTCAGTGGACATTTAGGCTGCTTCCATGTCCTGGCTATTGTAATTAGTGCTGCAATGAACATTGGGGTGCATATGCCTTTTTTTTTTTAACATCTTTATTGGAGTATACTTGCTTTACAATGGTGTGTTAGTTTCTGCTGTATAACAAAGTGAATCAGTTATACATATATACATATCCCCATATCTCTTCCCTCTTGCATCTCCCTCACTCCCACCCTCCCTACCCCACCCCTCTAGGTGGTCACAAAGCACCGAGCTGATCTCCCTATGCTATGCAGCTACTTCCCACTAGCTATCAATTTTACATTTGGTAGTGTATATATGTCAAAGCCACTCTCTCACTTTGTCCCAGCTTACCCTTCCCCCTCCCCGTGTCCTCAAGTCCATTCTCTAGTAGGTGTGCGTCTTTATTCCCATCCTGCCCCTAGGTTCTTCATCACCATTTTCTTTTTTTTTTTTTTAGATTCCATATATATGTATTAGCATACAGTGTTTGTTTTTCTCTTTCTGACTTACTTCACTCTGTATGACAGACTCTAAGTCCGTCCACCTCACTACAAATAACTCAATTTTGTTTCTTTTTATGGCTGAGTAATATTCCATTGTATATACGTGCCACATCTTTTTTATCTATTCATCTGTTGATGGACACTTAGGTTGCTTCCATGTCCTGGCTGTTGTAAATAGTGCTGCGATGAACATTGTGGTACACGACTCTTTTTGAATTATGGTTTTCTCAGGGCATATGCCCAGTAGTGGGATTGCTGTGTCGTATGGTAGTTCTATTTTTAGTTTTTTAAGGAACCTCCATAGTGTTCTCCATAGTGGCTGTATCAATTTACATTCCCACCAACAGTGCAAGAGGGTTCCCTTTTCTCCACACCCTCTAGAGCGAAAAGCTTTTGCACGGCAAAGGAAACCATGAACAAGGCAAAAAGACAACCCTCAGAATGGGGAAAATATTTGCAAAGGAAGCAAGTGACAAGGGATTAATCTCCAAAATATACAAACAGCTCATGCAGCTCAAATTAAAAAAAAAACAACACAAACAACCCAATCAAAAAGTTGGTGGAAGACCTAAATAGACATTTCTTCAAAGAAGGCACACATATGGCCAAGAGGCACATGAAAAGATGCTCAATATCACTAATTATTAGAGAAATGCAAATTAAAACTACAATGAAGTATCACCTCACTCTGTTCAGAATGGCCATCATCAAAAAAATCTAGACAGAAAATTTTAGAAATATCTATTTGCCCTTAAAATTCTGATAAGATTTTCCATTATCTTCCAGCATCTTGTGTTATGAGAACTCTGGGGCCAGGTTCATTTTTCCCCTAGCTTTAGGGACTTGTATTTATTCTGCCTAAATACCTATAAGATAAAGTCTTTTTTCCAGAAGCTTAGATTTTTTTTATATTAGGAACTCAGTTTTATTGGAACAATGAACAGTATAGCTCTGTATTCATGACATTAATTTTTTTCTATATACAAAGTAATCATCCTTAATTCATGATGAATTTTCATTGTATTCTCCTCCATAGGAATAGCTGTTGTACACAATGTTATACACAACTATTGTTACACACAATAGTTGTTATACACAAGGTTAATAAATTAACCTACATTTAATTCCTTTATCACTTGTATTTGATACCATTTCAGTGTGTTCCACACTTTATTTTTATGTTTTTCTGTGTATTGATTCCTTTTTTCCAAAATTATTGACCTTACATATTATTTTTTGTAAAATGTTTTACATTTCTGAAATGATTTTACTCTTTTTCTGTTTTCATACCAGTGTCCAAAGACACTGAAGTAATAGACCGGAGTAATGGAGATTGAGAAGACACCAAAGAAAATGTTCTTACACATGGCAGAAAACCCTATCCTACTTTTATGCATCATCCTAGGTGTAGAATTGCAGAAGGATTCCTCTAGAACAGAGTTACACAAAATGTGGTCCATACACCTGCAGCATCATCATTAGTTGGGCGATTGTTAGGAATGCAAAGTCTCAAGCCCTGCCCCATCCTACTGAATTTCTTTCTTTCTTTCTTTGGCCACGCAATCTTACTGAATTTCTTTCTTTCTTTCTTTCTTTCTTTCTTTGGCCATGCCACACGACTTGCAGGATCTTAGTTCCCTGACCAGGGACTGAACCCACACCCTTGGGAATGAAAGTGCAGAGTCCTAACCACAGGGAATTCCCCCCATCCTACTGAATTTAAATTTTTGGGACTGTGTCCCAGGAATCTGTGTATCACTGACCTGAGGTGGTAAGTGTGAAAGCTAAAGTTTGAAAAGAGGATGCGCCCTGTGCACCATGGAATTGATATCAATGCAGTTGCAGGAAACTGCATATTGAACTTTTGTGAAATATTTGCAGTAAGTGGATGGACCACCGTAAGGCATACTTGAGTTCTCCCAGTCTAGTCTCCTATAGACATACAGAGCACAATTGTTCAACAGTAACATCTTGATGCCAACAGAGCAACTATGAAGATGACAGTCTTTATAGACTAAGCCCTAAACGCATTCAACAGTTTCTTTACTTCATTTAAGAACTGGATGTTTTAATGTGTCTATGAGTTGGAGCCTAGCCTCAATACAAACCGATAATGAATGTCTTTCCATCTAAGTATGCAAGTGTGGGTGACTAGAGCAAAAAAAAAAACTTCTGATTTAGGGAAGTTTTTTAAATGTATTACTTGTTAATATCAAATCTTTTAATAAAGTCTATACACACCACACAACTATATTGCACTTTTTTCTGTGAGTGTGTTTTCCTTTGTTAAAGGTAGGCTTATACAGTCCTACTATAAACTCAAAAAGATGATGTGGCTTATCCTTTGCCAATTATATATTTATAGATGAACACTGGCAGGTGTTACATTTCAGATTTGATCAGAGTTCCATTTATAAACGCACTGCCTGTGTGAGGTTGAGGCAAAGTGGCCAGAAAGAGAAGGGGTTGGCTAGAAAGCAAACTGCAAAAACACTCAGCTGCTGTCCAGGTCAGATGATCTACAAACACATTTCTTAAAAGGTTCTTGGAGCATTTTGTCCATTAGGACTACCTATTTATCAAACCCCTTAGTTCAACTTTTGACAATAACCTAAAGCAATACACTTTTTTGTCTTTAATGCCTCTAGACAATCCATTCACATATCCCTCTAAGAATGGGGTCTGTTCTCTTCTAAGTAATAGGCTTCTAATCCAAATACCTAATCTAGTAGTTTTCAAACCATATTCCATCCCTCTCTAGGATTTGGTTAAAGTGCCCCTGGACTGCTATTGGATAAGAGAAAGAAAATTGATGTGGTTCAGGGTTTCTTTCATTAATCAAATTGCTCTATCTCTATTTGCATCTGTTATGTAAAATTTTACTTTTTAAAGGTTCTGGTTGTTAAATTTTCTTTGGGTGTTGAATAAGGTTTGATTATTTTAAAACATTCAAAGTTTGAATAATACTTATGTATACTAATACTCAGGGAAATATGTTAGCAAATGATCTAAAGTTCATGGGGAACTCCAATAAAACACTTAACACGTGCTAAGTGTTCTCTGGAGGTAATGTCTCAAACAACCTTATTCTAGCAAAGGAGAATTTAGGTAACCTTGGTAGACTGCTCTGGGATATTTATAAACCAATGATAACTGTGTAAGCACACCCATTAGGAAAAAGCTTAGACTTCTGTCAGTAATATAAAAGGTCACAGAAGGACTAGATATGAGACAGGGATGAAGAAACATCCTTACTCTTTCATATATTATTTTTTACTTTCTATATTATCCAACTTATTTTTTCTAAGGCATTCAAAAATACATAGTAGTTTTCTTTCTCCTTTTAGCACAAAATTTAAATAATGTAGATATTCACATATTCTCTTACATACTAATTTTTGTAAATATATTTACTTAAAAATAGAAATTACAATTTTAGATTCAATTGAATATTCTTTGAAAGTAATCGTTTCAACTCCTCTTAATTTCTTTTTCTAATGTAGAATGCCTTTTTTTTTTTCATTTTTAAAGTGATTGGAGCAGAGCCAGAACAATTCTCTTTGTTCATAAAGAAAAAAAAAAATACTGCTGTGTACATACAAAATAAAGGCCCCCAAAAATCAACTTTCAATTTGTTTCATAGTGAAATGCTGGCAGTTGGGGAAAAAAAAATATTAGTTTCAGAACTTATCAGTAGAGTTAGAGCTATATTTTATGTTTATTTATTATGTTTCTATTTCTTGTAAGTGTTTGCTGGTATCTAGGAAATAGTATTCTGTCATAGATAAATGCTTAGCTATTTCTCAGAAATCGAAGTCATGCCCAAGAGTGTTAAATTGCCAAGGACTGCTCTGTTTCTGATTAGTACTTTAAAAGACAAGTCACACGCAATAGCATGTGGGTATTCTGCTTTACATTGTAGGTACAGCCCTGATGAAAGTGGTATTAGATACCACATTGTATTGATCATTAAAAACAACAACATCTTGATGACTGCAGCAGTTACCTGGACTTGGCAATGGTGAGTGGAAGAAAGTTCTTTCTCCATGTAAATATTGTTCTCATTTAAACATAGCTGTAGGCTCTTAGACTTTGAATCACCTTACAACAAATTTTAAACATAATGAGGGATAGGGGGAAAGAGAGTTATTGAACTTAGAATGATCAAGTCAGAAATGCCTCAGAGTAGGATTTTAAACATTATATTAAAGAATGGGAGACTGTGAACTTCCTTAAAACTATAAAATTTTCTAATCAATAAGGAACTGATTGAATACAGTAGACATTTTGCCACATTAGATGAAAATGTGTATAAAAGTTTTAGGGATCTGTGATGTGCTATATATATTATATATATGTAAAATCAGAGGCATATAATATATATTTATCATCAACCTCCTCTGCTTACAACATATTCTTGAGTATTCGTATTATGTATTTACAATGCATATCTTAAAAATCCAAAATTTTAGTTTCCTTGAATTATTAATGTTTTGTTTTCTCCAAATAGGAATATGAGTTTGGAAATCACAATGTATAAGTGTGAGCAACTCTTGAGAAATCAAGCACAGTCTTTTATCGTGAGCAGTTTTGCAGAATGCTCCCTACCTTCTGGCTCTAATTAAAATTTGAATCTCCCCCGAGGAGGCTGCTTTCCCAGCAGTTTTTATGTGCCCCGCCGCCCCCCGCTATACACCTTGGCTTGACAATGAGCACGTGACTTCCTACTTCCCTGTTCTGTACTGAATCTTCTAGAGCATCATCTCCCTCTCTGCTTAAAATTCCTCAGCTTTGACTCTCAGCTACAATCCTGCCTGTTGTAGTTATCACTGACCCAGGTTCACTCCCTCTGTTTCTTTAAAATCGTTATCTCCTTGCTCACTGGATATCTCTATAACACAACCTTTTTTTAATTCTTGATTATTTCAATATACATTTGTGTGATCTTTCCAAAGCGTGGCATGTAAGTTATTTGGCCTCAGTCGTCCTTAATCAGTCACTCCCATACTGTACCTTATACCTTGTTACTACCTTAACTTCAAAATTATAATCCCAGCTTCTGAAATCCTCCTCAAATATTAATAGCCCTTACATGAAGAAACAGAAGGATTAAAGAATATTTCATAAGCTTTCAATGTCAAAAATTACACCCAGTGTTGGTACCCATGTATTTGCATTTCTCTATTACTGTTAATAATAAATTGTGAGCACCCCAGTAAAAACTAACCTCACTGCTTATGTATCCTGATTTTTTCTCACATTGTCAAGGACAACTCTTAGCAATTATTATCCCTCTCTCCATCATTAAAATATCTTTCCCTCAAGCCAACACCCATCTTATGTCTCCCTAGAGAAAAAAAAAATAACCCTTTACAGCAACTGCCATATTGCTCTCTTCTCCTTTACGGAAAAGCTTTTCAAACTCTTGTCCACAGTTTCCAAATGATCTACTATCTCTACTAATCATCATATTTTGAAATCCAATAGTCAATCATCATCTCTCATTTCTCATTTCTCAGCAACGTGTGATACAGTTGATCACTCTTTTCTTTTGATTTTTTCTTAATCTTGGTATCCAACAAACCACATTTCCTGGACAGTCTGCATTAGTTTATTTTTCTGGTTTCTGGACACAAATGACTCTTAAATGGCTATATCCTCCCCAGACCTATCTCTGATCATCAGACTACAATATTTAATTTCTACTTGGTCATCAAAAAGACAACTCAAAAAAAAAAAAAAAAAAACATCTCAAACCTAACCTGGGTAATCTCTACTGTCAGTATTTTTAGGTCTTCTAGTCTTCTACCTGGATGGTAAACTCTTCTGGCCACTGGTAAGGTGGGAGCCTCAGGATTTAAAGATTATGGTTCCTTAATCTCACCATTTTTGGTTTGGCTCCCATGTGTTCAGTTATGACTGACACCCTCCAGTCCAGAGTCCTTCTCTTTTATCCCCTCCAGAGAATAAATCTCCAAATTTCTAGAAGAAGGATAGCAGGGCAGTTTGGTATAAGGAAAGTCATGTAGGGATCTAACTGCTCTCAAAAAACAAGGGTTTATCTTTATTTGAGCCATGCCTTGTTACCTCCCCTTTACAAAGCTAATCGTTACCACCAGTTTTGTAATTTTTGAGTTTTCTGCCATGTAAACATATTGGTTCTTGGTTTTCCATCTTTCTTCACTGTATGCTTGGGATTCAGCTAAATGAATTACCATTTACCCATCTTTTACCTTATTCCCAAAACTCTGTTGCTGTTTTTTGGGTTTTGTTTTTGTTTTTTCTCTCTCTCTAACTTTCTTTGCCTTGGTAAATTCATCACTTAAAACAGTAACAATGATAAAAAGAAAAATAACTTTTACTGGGATTTCTGGAGAGAATAAAATTAGACGTATGCATTCAATCCACACCTTAACCCAGAATTAGAGTGCTCATTTCTACAGTCTGGAGGCTAATAAAATGATATAGGTACTTTTAAGACCTAAATTCACTTTCTCTACAATGTATTTGCTGCAGTTCTCATATTAATTCTTTCTTAATACAGTAATTAAATATTAATATATTGATTTAAGGGATTCACATAGTAGCTTTGAATGGTAAAATGACTTACTTTATTCATTTAGGTTAATATAATTTCACAGTGTTATTCAATGTTTCTTTAAAGACTAAATTAAAATATTGCTAAAACTAAAATTGGAAGGAACTATCTCATGACATAGGTAAATTTTAAGTGACAATGCATTGTATATCCTAAGAGCTAGAGGCAATTATTAGGCAAATTGGACATTTATTGGTTGGCATATAGAAAAACTGGATAAGCATGTTTTGAAAAATTAATTAAGGAATAAAATTGAAATGTTCTTTTGATGACCTGTTTTTGTTGTTAGTTATTTAATTATATGCATAAATAAGTAATATTTATTAATTACATAATAAATGTTTCATGTAATTTTCCTAATATTCACAATTTTGCAAAGGTCATAACACTAACCACACTTTACATATGAGAAAACCAGGCTCAAAACATTCAGATAACTTGCCTAATACACTTAACTGAAAAAGCTGGAGTTCAAATTCAAACTTATCTAATTCCAAAGCTGTCCATACCACTGTGTCCTCTTTTGGCTTGAAAACATTATGATTCTAAATGAAGAATTTATTTTGTAGTTAACTAAGGATACAGATCTTCATTAAATGAGCCACTCCATAGCACAATTATTAGACCTCTAATGGATGAATTGATTGGTTGATCTAACTTACCTCACAATGCAATCTTCTCCATTATAAATGCAGTTGGGGTGTTTACATTTAATTACAATCACATACCTAGTGGCAAAATAACTTTCAGTCAATCTGTCAAGATATTCAATACCTACTATGTACCGAGTACATACAAACACAGCATCTATTTTGTTAAATACTGTACAGTACTGATCAAAACAGTCTGTCCTCACAGATCTTATAACCTAAACTTACTTTCTTTCTTCCTAAACTGCTTACAAATATACCTTAAGAAACCTCATGGATAATAATAAAAATGTTAAACAAATAGCTAATTGAATAATATCAGAGCACAAATGTTGTGAGAGGCATAGATGGTGAGTTACTAGAGACAGAATTCACTGTTATTGAAGGTTAGAGATGTTTCCCTGAAAAAGTTATATTAAGTTGAGTCCAGAAAAAGAAGTTGAAGATACATAAGGGGTAAGTAGAAGTGTGAGGAAGAGGGGAGAGCATATGTAGAAAGTATGATAGAAAGACAAAAGGAAGATGAGCTAGATAACAAAGAAGGAATACAGGTACAGAGCCATTCCAAAAATGTCCCCATTCCTCTGGTAATCCTTTGTGCCCTGCCTGGAGAGGTGGAGGGGTGTTCACTTTAATCTGATCAAGGAGACTGGTCTCATCTTGATAAGATCTTCATTGAAGCCAAACCCCTGTAGGGGCAAGAAAATAGCTGACTTCCCACATCACTGGCATAATAAAGTTCTCTACTGAGTCCTCCTTCTATTTCCAGACAGCCTTCTTTGACTTGGGGGATCAGATTACAATCAAAATGTACTGCTGATTTAATCCATAAAAATTCCTCCCCTTGCTTTCTATTTTTCAATAGAGTATTTATGCTTAGGGGTAAAAGGTAAAATAATTTTAACAAAGGACTTCTCATAACAGGTTAAAAACCAAAAATCCGAGAAAAGTATTTAGGACCATCATGGTGGGAAGGTATATCATTCCAGCAAAACAGAGATGTTGGAAATTTAAATTTCCTTATGAAAACACACTGAGTCAATAAATCGTGGGTGCACTTATTTCATATGCTGAGACAAATGTCCACATTATACCTATTATAAATATAAACTTGACCACTGACATCCTGACAATGAACTTTGGGGGTGGGGTTCCGCTACCTGTGCACTAACAAACCTTTTGGTGACTGTGACGCACAGTAAATGTTGTGATTCACTGCCCAGTCTAAGTTGACAAGGTGGCTTGGCTTTATTTCAAGGCCACAATTTTCATTCCTCTCGTTCCTTCTTCCTAAACTGTTTACTAATATAACTTAAGAAAACTTGGGGATCACAATAAAAAGATTTCTTGCATTAAATGGTTTCTAAGAAGCAATTTGAATCAGCAAATACTCCACTTGCTGATGTTCCTATATTCCATTTGTAATTTACTTGCCTAAACTGGGAATGTGTTTTCGTGTGAGAGCAGCCTAGTAAAGAATGATATGCTTCCCAAACTAGATCGCCAGAATGTTCTTCATCAGTATTAAATGATACATATTTTTAATGAAATATAGTAGAAAACATTGCCACAATAAAAATGCAGATTATTTAATAATATTAGGAATTAAGTATGTTTTTAGTATTACAAGTTATAGCTCAAAGAAGATCTCTTTATTTAGATTATAAAGAGACAAATAAAAAAATAGGCTGATTTTGAAGTAGAGTTCTCTTATCCATCAAGGACTTCACTAGTTGGTGGCAATAGTTCTTTGTTAAATCTATTTTCACTTCAAAATATATACTTTTTTTGTCAATTCAGGTATATCTTGAGCACATTTCTTTTTCATAATCTGGTAAGTTCTGGCCCTTATATAGAATGAAGGGAAAAAGTGAAAAGGAGGTAGTTTTGTGAAGTAAGATAAGTTTGTGAAGAAGGATGGAATTTGAACATAAATTTTCAGTGAAAGTTTGGGAAAATTTAAGATAAGCTTGGTAAGGAAAGAAAGTGAGGGACAATAGGTCATCTGAAAATAAAGAAGAGAAATGGTGAGTAAATATTAGTTCAGAAAACTGTCTGTACTACCTATGAGGATCTGTTGAACTCTCTTGCTGATTTCCTTGCAGAGCAGAACATGAGGTACAGGAAGAATGGTGAAGGGATCATCAACCAGGTTGGACTGAGGTTGAGCAAAGGAGAACCAAACAGGCTAACTGGTATGCATGAGCTATTTTAAATCTGGGAGTTCTTAACTCTCTCTGAATCTATATTTAGTAGACTTACCAGAGGATAAGCATCTTTTTATGCTAAGAAGTTGTTTTCATTTCTTTAAGATGATTATCTTCAGTTCAGCTGTAGATAAACTACATTATACCTGCTCTTGGCAGTTGATAACCTGAAGAATTGGATGACTTCTAACACTGAGAAAACTTCACGTAAGTGTAAATTATGCATGAATGATCATCCTAATTTGCTTACTCTGCTTATAGGGACAAAAATGACTCTAGAAAGCCAGCAGCAATTCTTTTTTCCTATCATCACATTGACATTGCCTGTTATAGTTTATATTTTTTTAATTCTGTAATGCTATACGACAATTCTCAAATTATCAACCCAAAAGTGACATACTTCAACCACATCCACCTACTTAGGGACACTCTGTATAATGACTGGGTAGCTTTCTCTCCACACAGCTGGTATCTGATATTCAGGCTCAGTCAGATTCCAAGACAGTGCAATACTCTTCCCCACTGAACATTTCTAGACCACATTATCCCTTGGATGGGTTATTTCACATTGAAATTCCTCTCTTTAGTAAAGTGAATGAACTCATTCAATTTTTCAAATGTTTATTAAGTGCCTATGTTCTAGGCTGGTAATCAATGACAAACGAAACAAAATTCTAAATTCTAGCTTCTTGAATATTAAATTATAACTAATTTCCAAAATATGCTATTATATAAACAAAGGTAATCCCTAGCTTTTAAAAGAATTACAACTTTTAAAGGATGAATTTAGATCAACAAAAATACAGTGAAATTAGAAATATATTGAATTTCGAGAAATGAAGAATGATTTTAAGTTACGCAATAGGGCAAGAATAATCTATCGGGTTTTTGCGAGGTAGAGGAGAAGTCTCATATTCTGTAGAAATGAACTAGCAGTAGAGATTCGTAAAGAGGAATCACTCTCATTTGACTTCTTAAACATTAAATAGAAGGCAGAGACCCATTAAATGGTTTTAAGAAAATCTCGTTAATGGAAGCTTACTTTCTAAAGACTTTATCTAAAGTGGAGTTAATGGGGATATATGTACATGTATAGCTAATTTACTTTGTTATAAAACAGAAACTAACACACCATTGTAAAGCAATTATACTCCAATAAAGATATTTTAAAATAAATAAATAAAAATAAAGTGGAGTTAAGCAAATGATCAAGCAGTCCAGCTCTTTTTATCCACAGCAGCAAACAGTTCCTCTGTGCTTAATAAGTATAAGAGAGCTGTGGCAGCAGCTCATTACGGCTACATTGCTTCTAGGGACTTCAATTATTATTGTCACTGTACTTTATATTCAAAAGGACATTTTGATTCATGTTGCTCTAAAAGTTTTTTTTTCCACTATAGAAATTGGTTTAGTAAATAATTCTATTCTGTTTCCAATAAAAGGCATTAGCTTTGAAATGTACAGATAAATACTATAAAATGTCAATATGATTAACTATCTGGGACATAAAAATTGCTTTTGTGAAATCATTTTTTCTAAGATTATATGTTTAATTCAATCCTCTTCCCCAAAATGTATTGAGTGGCCACTCTGTACACGGAAAGTTTATTATTTGTAGGCACCGTGGAAGGATGGAAGCATAACAATATACTATCCCTGTCCTAAAAGAGTTTATATCCATAAAAGAAAGATAAAACATGTGCCCAAATATCTGTAATATGAGGTAGAAACTGAAATTAAGACATGTTGGATATAATGTAAAAAGTTCATTGTGATCTCACAACCCAACCACTTCCCAAAGTGACACCAAAATCAGAATGTAAAAGAGCAGAAAAAGCAAGAACATGAACTTTAATATTACTGGCTAAACCTCAAGAACAAATACATTTCTAGTCGCTGACCCTGGTAAATACACTGAACCAGGGAAGACACCAAGGACACCTCTCTTAATAAATGCCCATGAGTAGAGGAAAAGCTGATTCTAGAGTAGTAGTTCTATAACTTTAGTGTCCATCACAATCCCTTGGAGGGCTCATTAAAACAGAGATTGCTGGACAGGAGAATTTGCATTTCTCATAATGTCCAAGAAGCTGCTGTTGGTCCAGGGCCCAGACTTAGAGAACCAGTTTTCTAAGGGCTAATTGTGAAATTATCCCTGTGACTCTTGCCACATCAAACTCAATTGAAAGCAGACAGAAGAAGATCCTCCTGTAAACTTCAGGCTCAGATATAGTCACCAGTCTACTTACCTTATATTACTTCCCTAGGCATTAAAAAAATATGAAACATACTGTTCTTACATGCTCTACTCATATCAGAATATTTGCCTTGAAATTAAAGATGGTTTGTGCAATATGTGTCTGGGTTAGAGGTTTGACTTTGAGAGTAAAGAGCTTTGAGTAGCCCTGAGCTCTTCATAAAGCATAAAATATAGATCCACTGTCAAGGTAAAAGCAGGGTGATAACCATGTGTGGAACCAAACAGAACAAAGTTTAAAGTTGATCTATTCCACTTACTGGCTGGGTCAGCTAGGCCATGTGAGGGTTTGTTTTAATAGGAGACCTATAAAAACACTATATATAGTTATACAATATATTTTTAAATTTATAGTGTAATAGGTTGAATATTGTGCCCCAAATTTCATGTTCCCTAGGAGCCTATGAATGTTACATTTGGAATAGCGTCTTTGCAGATGTAATCAAGTTAAGATAAAATCATACTGGATTAGTGCGGGGCTTAAATCCAAAAAAAAAAAAGGATATTTTACCGGAAAAATTAATTGCATTTATGCAGACTCAGAAAGCTGTTTTAATGTGAATGATGTTTTCCATGTGCTGACTTTAAAAGTACCCTCAAGGTTGCAGTATTACATCGTCCTAAAATGTGTAGGTTTCATTGGTTAAAGCCCTGAAAGTCTATATAGAAAAGGTATCCTTGCTACAGAGTCACAAGCATTTCAGGAAGGAGTCAATCCAGTGAAGGCAAACAAAAGGGACTGAACTCCAGAAACATACAAAAACACTGTGTCGGAGAAAACATGAGGATTATGGACAACCAAAATCAATCTTTTCAAGGAGAAAAAAAAAATCCTTCTAAAAGGAGTTATATTCCGTGTGACCATAACTGTAGGCCTGAATAGAATGTTCTTTGAATTTTGGGGCTGCAATCATTCACTGAAGCATGTATTGATTGAAAAAGCCTCCTGAGAATTCTGATTATCCTAACATTTTTCACTTGGAGTGAAAGGGGCAGCTTTTTTATTTCATTTTATGCAAAATTACAGTAATTGGTGTCTGACCTTTTTGATATGGACTGTTAAGCATTACACTGCTGGATCTTTTCACAGAATCAATTATTTTAATTATGGCTGTCTGACAAGAAGAATCCAGGACATAAACAAGAAAAGAATATTTAAATAAAATGGAAAACAGACTTTTTTGGTGCATAATACAAAAGTACTATTAATTATAAACTTGACTGTGGTAAGCTTTTAGCACTCATGTTTTTAATCCAATTTTCATTTCCAAATAATTATGCTTTCATAGACAAAGACAACTTGTATAATGAATACACTGAACAAAAACATGCATTCTCTCAAAGAAAAGGTAAGGAATATGGAAAAGATAAACAACAATGGAAATCTAAATATAAGACTTAAAAACACCATAGAGATGTCAATATGTTTTAGGGTGGCATTTTATTGGAAGACTCAGAAAAAGATAGTACAACATTTTAAGGAGTATGTCTTGTACACCAATTTAAACCCATGTCCTTAAGACTAAAATCTATTTTAAAAAATAAAAGAAAGAAATGGTAATAAAAACTCTAAGGTTTTATATCAGATCAGTTTTCATTTTCAACTAATAGGAATGACTGGAAACTATTTCCTCATATGGCCAAATCCTTAATCCACAAGAAAAGCCTCTAGCAGCATAACCAGCTGACTATTCTTAATCTACCTCTCCCAATATTTTTGTTTAAAACTGACATCTGTAAAACTCTGTACTTGGACACATATAGACAAACAGATTTCATCTTTTCTAGGGGAACCAATTCTAGAAAAACACTGAAATAGTTTACCAAGAGAAGCATGCTTATGTATATACAACCAAAAAATATGCAGAGATTTGGGGGAGAAAAATGATTTTACTTTTTTAAAGTGATATTTAAAATAATTTCACCTCTGAAAGGACTAAGAGAACTGTGTGAACGTTTTGCTTTCATGTAACTAAGCATTTTCTTTTTTTCTGAAAAGACCTAGGGCCTCAGGGTCCTCAAGGACTGATTGTGCTGGCAAGTATGATAGAAAGTAGGTGCTAGTAACGTAAAAGCACGATTGGTAAAGGAGAGGAATGGGAGGTCCAACAAGTGGATTTCCTCTTTGCAGAAAAGAAAAGCTGCACTTTGCGAAAAGAACAAAGTACTCTGCATTCTTTGGGAATGAATGGTCCCTGTGAAGGGGCCTGAGGATGTCTGTAGAAGGAGGCTGTATAATTTGACTGAGGTAGAAGTTACATGGCTGTATGCAAAGATTAAAATTCATCAAACAGTAGTCCTAAAATAAGTGCATTTTGTAAATTTTACATGTAAGGTACACCCCAATAAAGCTACTAAATAGGAAGCCCAAACATGTTCATTTTTAAAAAAATTGAACAATTCATTGAAGAATTTGTTTTAAAAAAAAATGAACAAAATCTCATAGACCTGCGGGACAATATCAAGCGATTCAACGCCGTGTTAATGGAGTCACAACAGCCGTGTGAATGGAGAGGAGAGGGAAAAAGGACAGAAGAAATATTTGAAGAAATAATTTCCAAACCCTTCCAGTTTGGAGAAGACAGAATTATTGATATGAGATGAACAATAAACCCCAAGGAAGATATAAAAATGATAACCACACCTAAACAAATCATAGTCAAACCATTGAAAACCAAAGAGAGACCCTGCAGGTGGCAGCTGGGCCAAAGAGGGCCTAGGAGAGGCAAAGTAAATTTTGGTTACGTTTTATAAATATATCCCAGCTCCTTCTTGCACCTGATTTTTTGGTCAAAAGATCTAGCTGTGAGTTGGACAGTAATAGAACAGAAGTAAAGTTATTACTTCTGGAATGTGTCCCACTGATTTTGTGCCGGTAGAGGAAGAGCTAGAACCCCAACGTCTGTAGAGATGTGTGCAACATCTTGGATTCTGGGAAATACAGAGGAGTGTAGGACATTAATAATATTTTCTCCTTCAGAGCCCCTCAATGAAGCATTCATGAGGAAGGGAAACGCCCAGGTGCAGCTCTCCCAAATAGTTTTACCAAAATGTCTGTCTATCTGAAACAGCCAAGGATGGTTCCAGTTCTTCTACATCTCATGTGGAACATCTGTCCATACCTCCAGATGTCTCCCCACCCCCACTGCCATAGCCTTCATTCAGTTCTTCATTGGGCTGGATGAATGCCACCTGGCTGGTGTGTGGACAGACAGGACAAGATTGGATTAACTGTCCTCAGGAAATCCCTCTCAGAACAAGTAACCAACTTAATTACTGGAACTGACCTGGAAACCCAAGGCTTATTAGCTAGCCAAGAGGCCCCAATGAAGACACTGTCAGTCTATGCAATTAGAGGAGCCCTCCCTCCCCAGATTATGAACAATACTGTCCAAGGAATCTGAGACAATACTTTAGGTGTGGAAGTCAAGTATTAGCTTGCCTTTCTCCTCAAAACACAGTGAGTTGCATTTTATGTAAGGTCATAGGAGACCTTTAAGTGTTATGGAAATGCCACCAATGGATCAGGTAGCCCTCAGATGACTGCAGTGATCTCCCCAAAATGAAACTCCTTTGGTTACTGTGGGGAGCTACCCAAAGGGATAACACACCTTGCGTGAGTTATCCCAACAGTGGGAGTCACCAATTATAAAAGATTAGGTATGAATTACGCCCCTGATTTTATCTGTAGTGATCAATGACACCATCTCTGAAAGGGAAACAGCCCAGCCTCAACTCACTGGCCAGTGTCTTTATGGATAGATTGGCCCTACACTTCTTCCTTATGGGCCAAGGAGGAGCTCTGAAATTGTTAATACTTCTTGCTATACCTGGTTAATTCCACAGGTCAAATAGAAAGGTCGAATAAGAAATTCTAAGAAAGCCATCTGACTTTCTAAGATTGATCAGAGTGGTTAATGGGATCTGTTCAGCTGGCTGTGTCCAGGACCCTGTGGGTCATGGTTGAAATCAATACCACATGTTGGCCTCATCCTACTTCTTGGCATTGTGTTGATATTAGTTTTAATTAAGTTTTGTTTGAGACAAAACTTAATCTTTCAGATTCATCATAATGGCTGACAGAGTAGTGTTATTATCAGAAAATTCACCAGAATCCAAAACAATGTACAAACTAGGGCTATACAATGACAAGGTCCTGAGGTAACTTTTGCTCAGTACACAAAATTATACACATATTATTCAAAAACAGATGGAACTAATGTATGATGCTAGAAGTGAGAACAGTAACTGTCTTTGGGTGGAGTTGTGACTGGAAGGGATGAAAGAGGCTTCCATGGTGGGATCGTGTCCTATTTCTCATCAAAAGTGCTGGTTTTGTGGGCTAATGTTATCAACCTATGCGTTTAGTAGTGCTTGCCTTTCTCTGCATGTATGTTACACTTCAACAAAACAAGTTAGAGTAAAATGAGGTATTATGAGGGCACAGAAAAGGGACACCTGACCAACAAGGCTTGGTGGCTAACAAAGCTTCCGGGAGAAAGTAATGCCTAAAAGGATTCTTAAAGAGTGGAGTTAATTGGATAAAGTTGGGATGTAAGGAAGTGCAGTTAAGTCCAGAGGACCACAAGAAGATGGGGAAAGAACAGCAAGCAGTGACGGTTGAAAAAATATTGCAAGAAACAGCTTAAAGAGATGACATTGGAGAGGATACAGGGGCAGATTACAAACGACCATTTTATACTGTCAATGAACTTAGGCTGTATAAGCCAATAAAGAACTGAGAACAGTCTTAACATCTTGCATTTCAGATATATTCCTGCAGAACCCTATGGAGGACCAACCGAAGCAGGGGGCAGGAAGAAGATGACAAAAAGACTCAGGGCTTTTCCAGTATCTTTGTTGAAAACTTGCAAAAGAAAAAATAAAATTTACCTCAGAAAAGATGCTAGTAAAATATGCCCAGTGGAGAACCTGGAAATAGCACTGTTATTATATAAAATTTCACAGCTTTCTCTTAAGGACCAGATGGAGAGACTCTCTATTTATATTTTAATTCAGTCATAAGAGTTCTGTCATATTATTTTCAAAATTGGTATCAAAGGTTTCCATTAATTATACAGTATAAATCCTTTTTATATTGTACATTTTCATTTTGCTCGAGTTATGATAACAAAACGATATCCCTGAAGGTTGAAAATATATTTCATTCAGCCCAGTTGATTTTTGCATACTAATTACTTTATATCCTGGTAGTTAATCATCAAGCTTAGTGTCATTTTGGACTCCTTAATTTATACTTATCTCAGACCCCAGACAGAAAAAAATGTGAATTTCCCAAAATTTCACAAATGTGAAATTCACAAATTTGAATTTCACAAAAATGTGAAAACTGACAATGATTTTAATTTCCAAGAATCCCTTTTCCATCCGTTACAATCATTACAATTATGAATGTTCCTTTTAACATTGAGCTCTTCCACTTACATTATCTTTCTGTCTATGCTAAAATCAAAGGAAAATACTTTTTCACTAGAGTTCACAACATGTATCATATGAAATATTAAATAATATATAACATAATGCAACACAATCAGGAATTATAATATTATGTATGTATATATACATATGTATCCATCTATTTAGCTCTCTAGCTATTTAGATATATAAAGAGATAGGTAGATAGATCATAAATAGGTAGATAGAAAGACAGATAGAGATATTTTAAACACATACACAGAGAAGGAGAGAGAAAGGTCCTGACTCAAGGTTCACGAAGAGATTTTCATATATATAAGTCCATTAAAAATCATACTATTGGACATATAATCATATTTTTATGAGAAAATATAAACATACTTATCTTGCTACAGATTATACACCACACATTCATCTCAATGGTCTGTGTCTTATATAAACAAATAATAGTCATAGTTTAATTGTGAATGTAACATTTTTGAAATGGTCTTTAAATTTCAGTTTTCCTTTGCTCTCTCTCGTTATCTTTCATGTTCTTTTTCTCAAAAAATTAGCAAACATTTATTGAATTTATATTTTGCTGAGTATGAGAGTTCTTTTTCTAAAACAACAAGAGAGGCTAAAAAAAAAAAAGATGAAATTCTGATATCTCAGAATGTTCCTAAAGGACAGAGTATTATAAAATACATAAAATAAAAACACAAAATAGTCTTTGTATCTAAAGAAGGAACTATTACTACC
This sequence comes from Phocoena sinus, assembly GCF_008692025.1. NCBI lineage: Eukaryota > Metazoa > Chordata > Mammalia > Artiodactyla > Phocoenidae > Phocoena > Phocoena sinus. The sequence continues at coordinate 8,887,117 of NC_045776.1, read as the reverse complement.
TGGAAGAAATAAGAAGAAAGATTCCTGAATGTACTGACCACTACATTCAGAGAATACAGAGAATTTTGAAAAAAGTGCAATTAAAACTCTTTGGTCAATTGTTAGAAACTATCATTCTGAGAAACAGAAAAAAAAATAGTTACAGAGGCAGGAAAATAAGTGGTAGATTGAAGAACAGTGAGTAATTTAATGTAATGTACAGTTGAGAAAAAGTAGGAGAGAAGAGACAGTATTAGAAGGGTCTGTTACAACATAATATAGTGGACCAATCACAATTCCCAGTCCTGGCTGCCTATTCTGATCAAAGATAAGTTCCAAAATCTTCAGATTCACAGACTTCATCAATTTCGATTCAATATCTCTGTGATAGCCAATCAGAAGTCACTGAAGGTGTCTGAATATTGAAATGAGTTAGTTTGTGATGGGTCTGAAAAGAAACTTGCTTTCATTTTTTATTGGAGTGAAAAAAATATGGAGGGAGAGATACACAAGAGAAAAACAATAGACTCATCAAATCTCACAGTTGGAAGATACATTAGTGATCATACAATGCCATCCTCTAGATCCAAAAACCCTTCTGAAGCATCCACAACCATCAAATCTGCAACCTATGTTTATTTTCAAAAACTACTTGTGATAACAACCCAATTTTACCCATTAGGATTCCACGGTCTCTTCTAGAAAGACATTTTTGCATTTTGTCAGGGTAGACACAGAGAATCTATGTACTCAGTTGCAATTTTCTGACTAAATTCAAATACAATGATCTCAGCTTTTGATCCATAGGGTATGTATTACTTTTTCTCCCAGAGAAGAGGTAAATAATTTAGAAATTTACTAGTTCTACATTTTCTCTTCTACATATTCATGTCCTATCACTCTGAGGAAACAAAGCGTTGAATGGTCAAATGAGACTCACAGGAATCATAGACTTTACTTCGTATCAAATTTTTCATTCATTTTGCTAGTGAATCAAAGGAGGCAAGCAATCATGAGACACAATGCATTATTCTCTTGGAGACACCCAAGACTGTCTGAAAAAATTGCAAAGTAAATGGTCCTTTATCTCTAGCCTCAGGATGCATCCTGGTTTAGATTCAACCTGGGACAATTGTTCTGAGCAATGAATACTCAGCGATTACTGAGATGTTAAGGAACATCATCATCTGTTATCACATTAATCACGTAGCTTCTGTGACTATACCCTATCTCCCAGCCAGTCATGACCATATATCCATACATCCCAGAGTTACTTACAGTAAACAACCTAAGCAGATCTGATATATTCTGATAAAAGTATTTCATGTATAATAGCACTCTGTTATCTTTCTACTGGTAAATACTATTTATGAGTTTATTAGGAGGTCTGCTTACTACAATGATTATAACAAGATTGGATGAGTGCCACCCCTTCTTTCCAGGTTTCTCAGGAAAAGAGAAAGAATGGGTTACCGGCTTCTGATTCTTTCCTTGTCAACCACCTACCACCAAACTGACCTTGCTGTGACTTCACTCTTCTTCCCACTCCAGGGAAAACTTAAAGTGATTCTCAACACTTCCAGTTTGAGGGGCATCAGGTCTGGATTGGCATTCGTATGAGGGACAAATAAACTTATAATTTTAAGCACTTTAAGAGCTTTGTGGGCTTTTAAATTCAGCAGTTACGTATCCTTACTGAAACAGTGCCTTTATTCATAAATGTCCATCACCGAACCCTTTCCCAAACCGAGATCAAAAAGGCAAAATCTTAACACTAGATAACATATTTTTCAAATAGACCCAATCCTCGATCTCTTTTTGTCAAATTCCATTATCTTACAATACAACCATAACAACCATATACAACCATAACAATGCCCGTGAAGGACTTTTATTTACCTCCCAGTATAAAAACCACATCAATATGTAAATAACACTCTGTTCTTTGGTGTATAAATTTCTTCTTTTTTTTTTTTTTGGTCTCTTTTTTTTTTTTAACATCTTTATTGGAGTACAATTGCTTTACAATGGGGTGTTAGTTTCTGCTTTATAACAAAGTGAACCAGTTATACTTATACATATAATCCCATATCTCTTCCCTCTTGTGTCTCTCTCCCTCCCTCCCACCCTCCCTATCCCACTCCTCTAGGTGGTCACAAATCATCGAGCTGCTCTCCCTGTGCTATGCAGCTGCTTCCCACGAGCTATCTATTTTACATTCAGTAGTGTATATATGTCCATGCCACTCTCTCACTTTGTCCCAGCTTACCATTCTCCCTCCCTGTATCCTCAAGTCCATTCTCTAGCAGGTCTGCATCTTTATTCCCATCTTACCCCTAGGTTCTTCATGACCTTTTTTTTGTTATTTTAGATTCCATATATATGTGTTAGCATACGGTATTTGTTTTTCTCTTTCTGACTTACTTCACTCTGTATGACAGACTCTAGGTCCAACCACCTTACTACAAATAACTCAATTTTGTTTCTTTTTATGGCTGAGTAATATTCCATTGTATATATGTGCCACATCTTCTTTATCCATTCATCTGTTGATGGACACTTAGGTTGCTTCCATGTCCTGGCTATTGTAAATACAGCTGCAATGAACATTGTGGTACATGACTCTTTTTGAATTATGGTTTTCTCAGGGTACATGCCCAGTAGTGGGATTGCTGGGTCGTATGGTAGTTCTATTTGTAGTTTTTTAAGGAACCTCCATACTGTCCTTCATAGTGGCTGTATCAATTCACATTCCCACCAAAAGTGCAAGAGGGTTCTTTTTTCTCCACACCCTCTCCAGCATTTATTGTTTGTAGATTTTTTGATGATGGCCGTTCTGACCAGTATGAGATGATATCTCATTGTAGTTTTGATTTGCATTTCTCTAAATTAATGATGTTCAGCATTCTTTCATGTGTTTGTTGGCAATCTGTATAACTTCATTGGAGAAATGTCTATTTAGGTCTTCTGTCAATTTTTCGATTGGGTTGTTTATTTTTTTGATATTGAGCTGTATGAGCTGCTTGTAAATTTTGGACATTAATCCTTTGTCAGTTGCTTCATTTGCAAATATTTTCTCCCATTCTGAGGGTTGTCTTTTCGTCTTGTTTATGCTTTCCTTTGCTGTGCAAAAGCTTTTAAGTTTCATTAGGTCCCATTTGTTTATTTGTGTTTTTATTTTCATTTCTCTAGGAGGTGGGTCAAAAAGGATCTTGCTGTTATTTATGTCATAGAGTGTTCTGTCTATGATTTCCTCTAAGCGTTTTATAGTGTCTGGTCTTACATTTAGGTCTCTAATCCATTTTGAGTTTATTTTTGTGTATGGTGTTAGGAAGTGCTCTCATTTCATTCATTTACATGTAGCTGTCCAGTTTGCCCAGCACCACTCACTGAAGAGGCTCTCTTTTCTCCACTGTATATTCTTGCATCCTTTATCAAAGATAAAGTGACCATATGTGCGTGGGTTTATCCCTGTGCTTTCTATCCTGTTCCATTGATCTGTATCTCTGTTTTTGTGCCAGCACCATACTGTCTTGATTACTGTAGCTTTGTAATATAGTCTGAAGTCAGGGTGTCTGATTCCTCCAGCCCTGTTTATCTTTCTCAAGATTGCTTTGGCTATTCGGGGTCTTTTGTGTTTCCATACAAATTGTGAAATTTTTTGTTCTAGTTCTGTGAAAAATGCCATTGGTAGTTTGATAGGGATTGCATTGAATCTGTAAATTGTTTTGGGTAGTATAGTCATTTCCACAATGTTGATTCTTCCAATCCAAGAACATGGTACATCTATCTGTATTATCTTTAATTTCTTTCATCAGTGTCTTATAATTTTCTGCGTACAGGTCTTTTGTCTCTTTAGGTAGGTTTATTCCTAGATATTTTATTCTTTTTGTTGCAATGGTAAATGGGAGTGTTTTCTTAATTTCACTTTCAGATTTTTCATCATTAGTGCATAGGAATGCAAGAAATTTCTGTGCATTAATTTTGTATCCTGCTACTTTAAAAAATTCATTGATTAGCTCTAGTAGTCTTCTGGTAGCATCTTTAGGATTCTCTATGTATAGTATCATGTCATCTGCAAACAGTGACAGCTTTACTTCTTCTTTTCCAATTTGGATTCCTTTTATTTCTTTTTCTTCTCTGAATGCTGTAGCTAAAACTTCCAAAACTATGTTGAATAAGAGTGGTAAGAGTGGGCAACCTTGTCTTCTTCCAGACTTTAGTGGAAATGGTTTCAGTTTTTCACCACTGAGGATGATGTTTGCTGTGGGTTTATCATATATGGCCTTTACTATGTTGAGGTAAGTTCCCTCTATGCCTACTTTCTGCAGGGTTTTTATCATAAATGGCTGTTGAATTTTGTCAAATGCTTTCTCTGCATATATTGAGATGATCATATGTTTTTTCTCCTTCAGTTTTTTAATATGGTGTATCACATTGATTGATTTGCATATATTGAAGAAGCATTGCATTCCTGGAATAAACCCCACTTGATCATGGTGTATGATCCTTTTAGTGTGCTGTTGGATTCTGTTTGCTAGTATTTTGTTGAGGATTTTTGCATCTATGTTCATTAGTGATACGGGCCTGTAGTTTTCTTTCTTTGTGACATCTTTGTCTGGTTTTGGTATCAGGGTGATGGTGACCTCGTAGAATGGATTTGGGAGTATTCCTCTCTCTGCTATATTTTGGAAGAGTTTGAGAAGGATAGGTGTTAGCTCTGCTCTAAATGTTTGATAGAATTCGCTTGTGAAGCCATCTGGTCCTGGGCTTTTGTTTGTTGGAAGATTTTTAATCACAGTTTCAATTTCACTGCTTGTGATTGGTCTGTTTATATTTTCTATTTTTTCCTGGTTCAGTCTCAGAAGGTTGTGCAGTTCAAAGAATTTGTCCATTTCTCCCAGGTTGTCCATTTTATTGGCATAGAGTAGCTTGTAGTAATCTCTCATGATCCTTTGTATTTCTGCAGTGTCAATTGTTACTTCTCCTTTTTCATACCTAATTCTATTGATTTGAGCCTTCTCCCTTTTTTTCTTGATGAGTCTGGCTAATGGTTTATCAATTTTGTTTATCTTCTCAAGAACCAGCTTTTAGTTTTATTGATCTTCACTATCATTTCCTTCATTCCTTTTTCATTTATTTCTGATCTGATCTTTATGATTTCTTTCCTTATGCTAACTTTGGGGTATTTTTGTTCCTTTCTCTGATTGCTTTAGGTGTAATGTTAGGTTGTTCATTTGAGATATTTCTTGTTTCTTAAGGTAGGATTATTTTGCTATAAGTGGTGTATAAATTTCTAAAGGCATGAGGAATGTATAAAATTTATGACTCATTTCTCCTATGAATTATTTATTGCTACCTTTTTTTGTTTTTCTTCTGAATTGTCTTTATTAACTACAATAATAATGGTTAACTTCCTAGAAAAAATGATTTTTCATTCTACTTTTACTCAAACTCTCTTCTATTCATGTAACTGATTCTCTAGGCAAAACATATCCTTAGTCTCTGTCTTCCTAACTACATTTTTTGACTACCCATAATAATTTTTAAAAAATTATTTAAAACTATAAGCCAGAAAGATATTTAAAACTTATATATACCATCTATATTTGTTAGATACAATAGATATACTTCTAGATTCCATCTATATTATCTACCAAAATGCTAGCTGGTTTAACAAAACTCCAACTGAATAATGGAATAATGGCTGGAAAACACTTGGTATTTAATTTTCGTTCATGTAAAACTGTCCAAAACAGTTCAAGCCTCCTCCCAGCATTAATTGATCCAAACTGACCCACGTTCTTAATATATATATATAACATATATTTCCAAATTGCTCTGGATGTCAACATCCAGCCAGCAACAGAGGGAGGAGCATGGAAAGGCATTTGTGGGATGCTCTGAAGCCTGTGTGAAGACGGCAGGAGTCAATCCTGCTCTATTTTATTGGGGGCATCATGTTGCCAGGTAGAATAAGGGATGTTGTCTAGCTGTAGTTTCTAGAAAAAGTGGAAACTGGTTTTTATCATCATTATCAGTTCATCCTTAAAGCCAATTCTGAGGTCCTATTTTTGTTGAAGTCCCAAATTTCAGTTCAAAACAGATAAAATAGCCAGGTCCCCTAATTATTTGGCTTTCTGCCTAGGCATTTTCTAGGGGAGCTAATTACACCCAGTTGATAAGTAGAACATAGTAGTTGGCAGGTTTGCTAAGACAAAGATTTTTCTTCATCATAAGGTGTCACAACAAGACAGACAGTTATTTCTCATTGGCCAAGACAGATCTGTATGTTCCCACATGTGACAAATACCCATGAGCAAGGAGTCATTGACTGTCATACATATTCCTTCCTTAGCATGCTAGTGAAGAATTCCTTATTCTTTTTCCTGAAGAGCCTTGTTTTTCTGTTATATAGGATAAAGCTTCAGAGGATCCAATACTAGATATTTTTCATCTCTAAAAGCAAAGTCGTTCATTGAATAGGGCCATGATTCACATTTTTTCTTCTTTCTTTTCCTTCTATACCCACAGGGCCAGATTTTACTTCCTACCTATTCATATTGGTTTGTTTCTATTCACCCTATTCAAAATATGTTATATCATTTTTGTACTATTTTTTCCATCTTACACACAAAGTGTGTTTTTTTTTTCTCTTGAGAGAACATAGAACAACTGTAGAGATGCTGTCCCACAATACAATCATGAAGATCTACCTGAATTTGTACACATTTGTACAAATGTGCATTATGAAGCCTTTCCAGAAGACAAATAATGGGAAAATACTGAAGGCTAGACTTAGGGAGTAGCAGTGGGAATAGGGATAAAAAGGAGTTAAATGAGCCATATTGCTGAGATGGAAACACAAAGAATAAAGTAACACTGGTTGGTGGGAAGAAGGGTAGACAGGAGAGAGTTAAATGCAATTTTGAATTGCAACTTTGAGTTAATAGAACAACTGTAGACATCAGAAGAAGAAATATACATTTAATTTTAGGTATATGAATCCATAGTGAGAGAGAGATCATAATCACACTGACATTTTAAAAGGTAATTTTCTTTAAGAACATATATTTTTTTTAATCTCAAACACCTCCTTGAACACATGCTGTCATCATCAGATACTATTAGTGACTATCCTGGTTAATTTGTTTATACTAAGGAAATAACTTTATTTCTCTGTAACTCCCCCAAAACACAGACACAATGTACATGCATAATACATGTATTCAGTCTTCAATGGAAGAATTTTCATCATCAATGCCAGCTTATAAGAAGCACAGAACATCAGGATGGGGCAGCCAACTGAGAGGCTCTACGCTGCCTATTTCTAAGTGTCTATGCAACACTGAACATGCTACAAAGTTTCCGGGCTTCATTTTAGTTATCTAAAAACAAAAGTAACAACATATGTTAATACCTGTTACAGCTGTAAAATCTTACAAAATTTGCATTACCAGGTGAAGTATAAGTTAACCAGACAAGAGCCTTGAAATTCTCTGAATAAAGGATAGACCACAGCAAGAACTAAAAAGAATAAATTTTTATCCCATTCTCTCCCTAGTAAAATTCTATATACTAAAATGAATAAAAAGTATAATCAATTGCCTACCTTTAAAAAGTGTTATTGATGATATATTAACAAAGTCAGTGTCCCAAAAGCAATTGGAAGAGATTCATTGTAGTGCAAATATGTTGTTTAGTATACTGTCTACACCATACAAACATAATAAATATTCAGGAAATATTATTTCAATACATGGTAACTGTGGCCAGTAAATAAAACAGAACATACTATACTGAGTTGACTTATTATTATTTTAATTTTCTAAAGTTATATAGTCATTCACCTCTGATGTACAGGAAAGGTAATAAAAATCCAAAGAAGAGAAAAAGGAAGAAAAAAGGGAAGAAAAACCTAGCTATTTATATACGTAATTGGTATCCCCTATGACTCCATTTTAAAACTTTTAGAGGAAACATTTTCTTCCAATTGAAGAAAGGAAAGAAGGAGAGGGAGAGAGGGGAAAGGGACGGGAAAGGAAGGGAAGGGACGGGAAATCTGTGGCCAAACCGTAACACCTTGTGAGTTGCCCTTCGGCACAGGATGAAAATCATGCAGATCAGAATAAAGCTTCTTTAATTCATTTTATTGCCTAAACTGCCAAATACTCAGCAGTGCAATCACTATAATAATATTAAAATGTGTTGAATGAATGAAGAAAATATACTCTGGAAAAAACTATAGTTTCTAAGCTGTATGACTAAGAGAATATGCATTGGTTATAGGGAGATAGCGCACAGATATAGTAAAAGAGATTGACCATACTTTCTTAGATTTAAGAAAGATGTATGAATGTACATCAGAAAATCAAGTATAGATGGAAGAATTCACAATGACTAGCTATGGTGTGTTTAATTTTAGTTTAAGATATTTGCAGACATTCAACATCCTGGGCTAATTTAAGCAAGCTTGGGTTTTGAAGTTCAATTCCGCTGCAATAGGATGAGCAATAGAGAAAACAGTGTGCTGTGATAACTGGGGTGATCTAATGACATATATTTATGCATCTCTCCTGGCTGGTGTCAGAATCTTGTTCTGAGTCTCCTAGCAACAGTGATGTGCACATGTGAATATGTCCATGTAAATAGCAGATGCAGTGAATAAAGTTTCTATTCACTCATAGAGATGACAGCTTGGATTTCCAGATCCTGATGCTACTAAAACAACATGTTTCAAAAGTGCTTCAAAAGAGCCTTGGTCCGGTAGACAACACTATATAAGACTTCAAAAAGGAGTCTCCGAATTGCCCTAAGCTACTGTGACGTGAGCACAGGTTTGGAAGTAGAATGCTATTACGTTCTACGTATTTTGCAGATGTAAGTGGTGCAGAATTTGGAAGGTTTGTGGAAGCAATCTATTTTTCCCAAAATATATAAGATAAGGAAAACATAGATGAACAAATATGATTTTTTTCTTTTCATTTTGAAATAAACTACTCGAATTTTGTCCTAAAATTATTTTTTACCTTGGAGGTGTTCATGGTCTACCCTGCACATTCACTCTTTTTTTTTTTTTTTTTTTTTTGCAGTACGCGGGCCTCTCACTGTTGTGGCCCCTCCCCCTGCGGAGCACAGGCTCCGGACGCGCAGGCTCAGCGGCCATGGCTCACGGGCCCAGCCGCTCCGCAGCACGCGGGATCTTCCCGGACCGGGGCACGAGCCCGTGTCCCCTGCATCGGCAAGCGAACTCTCAACCAGTGCGCCACCAGGGAAGCCCTGCACATTCACTCTTTGAGTCATGCATCATTATACTTATTAAGACTACTGGGTCAGAGTATTGGCAGAGTACTGGCACCTAGACTCAATAATGATCGTTAACTATGAGAGTCAAGTATGATTTGTATGTGTGTGTCAATGTGGTGCTGATTAACCTTTAATTATGCAAAATTATCTATATCTTTATAGTGAAATATATATCTACCGGACTATATTAAGATGAAAAGGAGCAATATAAAGTGATACTGCATCTGTTACCAAAAAGTCATTTTGAATAATGAGTTATATTACAATGCTGTCGTGAGAAATAATTGTCAGGATGTGGTCTGGTGAGGTGTCCAAAACCACTGTGGCACTAATGAGACTTGGTATACAATATAATAATTTAGTGCCATGGAGTAGCTTTTTAACTTCTCTCTACATGTCTCCTTATGTGTAAAATAAGGTTAGTGGTAACTAGCTCCCAGGATTAAACACAGTGCAACATAGCATAGGGTAGGCATTCATTGCTGATTCTCATCCCCTCCTCTCACCCTTATCAAATTTTATGCAAAGTTATGCAAATTTCTGTAATATATAAAGCTGTAATGGAGGTGGACTCATCTTCAGTGGTTAAATAACTGTGTTTTCAGTGTATTTGAGCACTATTAAAGAATAAATTTAATGTCTTTGTGGAATCAGGCTAATATATTTATGTGTATTCACTAGTTTGGAGCTCCCTTAAATTAAAATAGTTCAAATGCCACTATTATTGGAGAAATATAATATATCAAATTTGTTAACCACCCATATGACATTATTGAGGTCACAAAAAAAGAGCTGTTTCCAATATATAGTGTGTGTGTGTCTCAAAAATAGCCACAGGAAATGTGCTGTCATCACTATATTTTAAGACTTGCCAGCGTAGTCAGTAGGAATAATACTTTAGCACTTATTTTTTCCTTACAGACTTCATTAAAACTTTGTCCATTATTTCCTCCAATAAACACTTTTTTGTGCGGTCATTTTCTACATGGTAGGTACAACCCTTTGTTTAGGAGCATCTACAATGAACCATCAATGTGGAGTAGTGCTGGGGCTCTGAGGTGAGAGAGTCTGGCTAGGAACCTGGACTCCATCACTTCCTGTAAGCAAGCAGTGTCCTCTAAGTGCCAGATGCTCCCCCACCTTGTACCCAGGAAAGCATCAGAGGTGTGATTTGCCTTATCAAGGGCAGTCTCAGCCCTAGAGGAAAAACATAGCATGTGGTGGGTAAGAGAGAAAAGAAAAACTATTAAATTTAGTGTCATACATGCTTGCCCTAGAGAGAAATGAAAAGTGCTCCAGGATCACAAGGAGATTCATACTTATAATGTGTGTTGCTTAAGTTTCTTCCTCAGTTTTTAGGGTTGGTGTTCTAAGAAGAGAATAAAGAGAAATAGTACACAAAACCAGAAATGGGACAAAATGCAAATAGATGAGGAAAACCAAGCTATAAATGTTTGAATTTAAAGGTAAAATACTTTTAATATGAAAAATTGAATGCAATACACCATAACTGGGGGGTTTTTTTGCATGTGAAATAAAAGTAGTTTAACACCTTTGAGAAATTATAGTTAAAATAAGTGGAGAATCATTAAATATCTGGCTCTGAGTTTTAAGCATGCTCTGGCAACATATTTTCAAAGTTTACTTTAAGAATCACATGGTATAAACTCAAAATGGATTAAAGATGTAAATGTATGACCTGAAACCATAAAACTCCTAGAAGAAAATATAGGTAGGACACCCTTTGACATCAGTCTTAGCAATATTTTTTTGGATTTGTCTCCTCATGCAAGGGAAACAAAAGCAAAATTTAACAAATGGGTCTATACCACACTAAAAAGTTTGCACAGTGAAGGAAAAAGAGTTCACACAATTTAACACAAAAATCACAACTTGATTAAAAAATGGGCAGAGGACCTGAAGAGACATTTTTCCAAAGAAGACATACTGATGGCCAACAGATATATTAAAAGATGTTCTACATCATTTATCATCAGAAAAATGCAAATCAAAACCGCAATGAGCTACCACCTCACACTTGTCAGAGTGGCTACCATCGAAAGACCACACACAAAGAACAAGAGCTGGTGAGGATGTGAAGAAAAGGGAGCCCTTATGCACTGCTGGGATTGTAAATTGGTGCAGCCACTATGGAAAATGGTATGAAGGTCCCTCAAAAAATTAAAAATAGAACTGCCTAATGATTCAGCAATTTCACTTCTTGATATTTAAGAAAGAATAACAAAAAAACAATAGTTCAAAGAAATACATTCATGCCAATGTTCATTGCAGCATTACTCACAAAAGCCAAGATAAGGAAACCATCTGAGTGTCCATCAGTAAACAAATGGATAAAGAAGATGTGGTATACACATATATATACAATGGAATATCACTCAGCCACAGAAAAAAATAAAATCTTACCATTTGCAACAAAATGGATGGGTCTGAAAGGTATTATGCTAAGTTAAATAAGTCAGACAGAGAAAGACAAACGCTGCATGACTACACTTACATGTGGAATAAAAAAAAAAGAACAAAACCCAAAAGGTAAACAGACTCACAAATACAAACTGGTGGTTGCCAGAGAGGAGGGTGAGGGTAGTAGGCAAAAGAGATGAAAGGGATTAAGAGGCACAAACCTCCAATTATACAATAAATAAGTCACAGGTCACAGGGATGTAATATTCAGCATAAGGAATATGGCCAAATATATTGCAATAATCCTGTATGGGGTCAGATAGTTACTAAACTTAACCTGGTAATCATTTCACAATGTATGTAAATGCCAAATCCTTACACAGTACCCCTGAAACTAACATAATAGTGTATGTCAACTATATTTCAATAAAATAAATTAATTTTTTTAAAAAAAGAATCACATGGATAACATTTAAAAACAGATTCCGGGTCTCATGTGTTAACTTACTAAATCAGATTTTCAAAGGGAAAGTCCTGAGAATTCATATTTTCAACGAATATTTCTTTTGTTTGAGTAAGTCTGAGAAAGCTATTCTAACACAAAAGGCAATGCAGCTTTCGGAATTACTGTAATTAATGATCAAGTGTAGCTATAAGGGGGTCAGCCAATGCAGCTCCTCATTTATTCAGCAGTCCCTTATCTGAAAATGCCCAAATCTGTTCCATCTGCAGGGAAGAAAATGGGTAATTTCAAAGCATTTGCTACTTCATCGAATTACGGCTGGAACTCTCTCTCCTCCCTTGAAGCAGCACATAATTTCCACGGCTGGAAAGTAGCACCACAGTCCTCGTTAAATTGTCCAGTGCTCAACTGAGACAGCAAACCTCTTCAGATTCTAAATTGCCACATTATTTTTTCAAAAATAAATAAAACCCTTTCCAGGAACAAAAAAGACTTTGCAAAATTGTGTTCAACCACTAGAGCAAATGGCCTTGCCTTCACCAGGAGGATTTCTTTTTTTCCTCGTAGAATGAAATATTTTTCTTTTTTTTCTCTTCTCCACTTACATGAAGCTCAAGGTAGGCACAAAAAAGGAAATCAAAGTCTAAAGACCTGGGCAAAATCATCACATTCTGTGGCTGTAAATATTTTGCTCATTGTAAAAGAAAAATTCTTAAATAATTTGTGGTTAGTTACATTTAACCAAAAGTACCAAGTACTAAAAAGAATAAATAGCATTCATAGCCAGGTAAAGCAAATCCCATCTTACTCAAATTCCACATTTCACACAATTTTAGAGGCGATATTTAAAGAAAGCATCTAGTTTATATCATCAGTGGAAGCTTAATGTGTATTTTAATCTTTTTAAAAATTTTCATAATTATTAAAGTATAACTGTTTACTGGAGAAAATATGAGAAAATCTACAAGAAAATAGAAGAAAAAAATCTGATATTTTACCATTCAGTGACAATCAATAACACATTGATTACTTGTATTTATATTTTAAAAAAGATTATTTTCAATGTGTTTTTTGACCTGCTTTTAAAACCTAAAACTATATCTTTAATGTTTTCCAGATTCTCTAAATATTATTCAAGACCATTATTTTTAACAACTGCATAATGTTCTATAATATGTTTTTATTATAATTAATTTAATTCTCCTCTGTTGAACATCATAGTTTTTCTGTTATATATGTTTTATAAATGGTATGGTTAATTTCCTTAATTATGTGAGTGTATACACATTATGTACTTGTATACATATATGTGTGTATGTGTAAATGATATATGTATATTAAAATTTTTCATCTTAAAAATAAACTTGCTGGGCTAAGACATAAATATTTTATGGACTGATATTACATGGTCTTAAATTGCATTTCAGGAAGGTTGTACCAAATTACTTTTCTAAGAGTAATACATGAGAATGCACATTTGACCATAATCTGGTCCATTCCAAATTTGCTAATAGGATGAGAACATAATGAAGATTCAGGCATGTGTTGTGTCTCAATCGGAGATTCATAAACTATAAAACAACATGCATGCTTTGTTTGTGTGAGCATTTTTCAGGTAGAGAAAACACAAAGCCAAAGCCATGGGGTCTACAGAGTTTTGTCTTGCTCTAAATTACTAATTGTCCTCTCCACTTTTGCCTCTGCTCATCATCCTTGTCTGTTGTTAAAGGTTAGGCAACCAGCACTGATCATTTTTGACAGTAAACCCACTGGACCTCAGAAATACCTGGGACAAATATTTAAAGGTAATATAAAAATAATGACTTAATTTCCACTTTGTTTTTGTTACTATGCTAACAAACTTCTTGAGCAAAACCCAGTGATGTTATCTTTTCAAAATTTTGATAAAAATGTATACAGTCATTTTCAAAGAGGCTGGAAAATTTGCACTAGAAACAAACTGGCAGTAGATTGTACCGCATTTCTGCTAACATCCTAAGAGGCTGTGCATAATTTATAAGAAACTAATTTAGTCTTGAGCATAAATTTTCTGGTGGTGGGGAAAAGCTCTTTATTATGCATGTTTCATGATTTACCTTTTCCTCCTTTCCCTGATGAAATATACAATTGCTGTACTTCCATACGTTAACTTCTGACCGAATAGATTAAGGACCAGTAGGGACAACTTGTGAAGGTTTCTAGACACGTGCTTGTTACAGCACATAACAATATTATAAGAATATAATGATAAGAACATTTTATTTATAATCCAATGAAAACTTGGATTAACATTTTAAACTTCTCTCTTAGGCACCTCACTTTACAATCTAATAAAATCCCATTCATTCGACAGATACCATTTTGGGGACTGAGCCTGCAAGAAGCGTTTTTGTCTTTTAGATTAAAAATATATGTTTCCAAGAGCAAAACTATATATTTTGAACCATATATAAAATTCCATTTTTCTGGCCTCACTCTGAGATATTTTCTTAGCTGCACAGACACTGAGATCTTTGTAAGAATTAGGTGGCAATGTCACTTTGCATGCCCCTGTTTCTGTCACCTTAAATCTCCTTTGATCAAGTACTCAGCATATCCCAGGGATAACTGCATGGCATCCGAGGATAGGCCTGATATAAAAGAAAAGATTATCATACTAAGTGAAGTAAGTCAGACAGAGAAAGACAAATATCATATGATACCACTCATATGTGGAATCTAATTTTTAAAAGGTTATATAAATGAACTTATTTACAAAACAGAAAAAGACTCACAGATTTTGAAAACAAACTTATGGATACCAAAGGGGAAATGTGGGAGGGGAAGGATAAATTAGGAGCTTGGGATTAATATACACACACCCTACTATATACAAAATAGATAACCAACAAGGACCTACTGTATAGCACAGGGAACTCTACTCAATATTCTGTAATAGACTATATGGGAAAAGAATCTGAAAAAGAGTGGATATATATATGTATAACTGAATCACTTTGCTGTATACCTGAAACTAACACAACATCATAAATCAACTATACTCCAATAAAATTTTTTTTAAATTCTTGCTTCTCAGGGAAAGTTTCCAGTCTTCTGTCCCCCTAATTGAAATCCCATCATCCAGCATTCATAACTGGTCATAAAAGAGTGCCGATTTTGAATGCACTGGGGTGGTTCTGGAGCATGGAACATTCCCAGAAATGAGGACAGCTAAATGGAGTTATGCCAGGAAAACAAGAAGACACTCAAAGTTGGGGGAAGCAGACAAAAAAGCAGCTGTGGCATGAAGCATAAATCTAGGTTATCTTAGCTGTGGCTCTTTATAGCTGTTTGATCTTAGATGAAACACCAGTGTTGCCATGATCCCATCTGGAAGGCTGAAAATACCTAACTTGGGAGTTTGCTGGGATCACTGTATCAAAAATACAGGTAAAAATTGGTTGTAAACTACAGATCAACATACTAGATTAAAATATTATTTTTCCAAGTAGGGAGATGGAAATGCATATGGTGATTTAAAGAGGAAGCCTGACATGGTTTGTCTTTCTCACAATATTGCCCAGCTTTATTTATTTATTTATTTAACCAAAAAAAACTGCATTTGAAATATATGTCTTGTCATCTCGGAGTCAACATATTTAGAGGTTAAAGACTCTTAAAAGTAGAAAGGAAAACAGGGGTTTCTGTAAAATTAAACTTCTAAGTTCAGTTATGCCCCATGATTTACTTTTTATCTCTTTCGGTTACACTTAATAATTGCTCAGTAAAGCAAAAATAATCAACACCCCACAGAAATGAATTTTTTGGAATTTTTGCAGTGACTTGGTATAGAAAGAGAACAGAAGACATTGTAAATAATATGAGCATTTTACTGCACAGCATATGGTGTGTGCTTAATTTAATAAATCGATGTGTGCTGATTTGTAATTTAAGGTATTCAGGTAGTGAAAGATAAGGGCTTATTCTAAACAAATACATAATTTATAATCCTGCACAATTTAAATAAATTTATCTTGACAAATAGGGGGTTGGATGGGACCATGTCCATTTGGGGACTGTTCATTTTTCCATGTTGCTAATTGAGCCTGTCACAGCTTAGAACCACACAAAACACGCTGCAACTTGGTCCCAGGAAAGATTTAGGGAGCAGGAAACAGCTGCGGGTGTAATGTGTATTTACAGAGGTTTTTAGAAGTTTCCCCAAGCTGAGCTCTTCTTTTCAGTGGCCCATGGGAGGCGGAGGACACGCACAAGTGGAGCTGATGGTGCAGGACCCGCTGAGGATTCTTAGGGCATGTTTGTGAAAAATCTGCGTGTTAGGTCAGCTGCAGCTGTCCACTGATTTGTCTTGCCAAGCAGCTCTAAGAACATGCTAGCTGCACTGTTAACACCTGACTATTCCCCTTCAATCAACAGGTGATGCTTCTGAAAAGAAACATGCCAGATAATTAGCATATTTCGTATATAACATGAAATGAATGAAAAAGGGAACTCGCATTGTAGTCATTCTCATTCCTGATGCAGGATGTGACCTGTGTAAAAAGATGTTATTCATCAAAGTAGAAGAACAGACTATCAAAGTTACCCAAAGAGACAGAGAGAGAACGGGTTCTTAACTTATTCAAGAAGAGAAACAAATCTCTAGGCCAAAGGTATATCTGAAGTATAGAAACAAAACCCATTTGAACTTTGAGTGTTTCTATGACTTCATGCTTCCTCTAAATTATTCCAAATTTGATTCATGTGTGTGCATTTTCAGTAACCCTATCGCCCATAACAGATTTAATCAGGGCTTAATATATGTTAAGAATAAAATGGGACAAACATATATTTGTTTCTCTTTTGAAAAAGTTAATTCTATGCCATTTTTTTTAAATACAGAAATTTATTCCTAAATGTTCAGTGTAATTACTGGCTTCTCATCAAGGCCATTTCACCATTGGTATATACTAGTTTCTTTGGACAGCAATAAATTTGAGAAAAGACAAAAAACTAATATACTTCTATACCTCAACTCCCAAATACATGTTCCCAAATAATTTTGGCAGCATGTATTTTTTTCTGATAAATAAAACTATATATGTATATATATATAGAGAGAGAGAGTTGAAAGCTAGATCTTAAATTAGGCCTGTAGGCTTTATTCTCCTGAATAGGTATTTAAATTATTACTAACTATCCAAGATACATAATTTTTATTTTCCTTCTATATTAGTTATCTAGTGTTTCATCACACATTTCCATAAGTTTAGTGGCTTAAAACAGTAAACATGTATTAACTCACAGGCCCTGTGGGTCCGGAGTCCAGTCTGGGCTTAGTAAGTTTCCTGCTTCAGGATATCAGGAACCCACAATCAAGAAATTGCCCAGTGCTGGGTCTAGGCTTCCAAGCTCACCTGGTATTTAAGACTGAGTTCCCTGCGGACATAATGCCACCCTCAAGTTTCTTTTTTTTCTTTTTTCTTTTTTTTTTTTTTTTTTTTCGATACGCGGGGCCTCTCACTGTTGTGGCCTCTCCCATTGCAGAGCACAGGCTCCGGACACGCAGGCTCAGCAGCCATGGTTCACGGGCCCAGCTGCTCCGCGGCATGTGGGATCTTCCCAGACCGGGGCACGAACCCGTGTCCCCTGCATCGGCAGGCGGACTCTCAACCACTGCACCACCAGGGAAGCCCCCACCCTCAAGTTTCTTGAAAGGGCAGCTCCCACCATGGCAGCCCTTTTCCTTAATCCAGCAAGGAGAGAGTCTTCAAGCAAGAGGAAGATACCAAAGGTAATCACGGAAGTGACCTTGTCATGCTGTTTGTTAGAAGGAAGTCACAAATCTCTCCCATACTCAAGGGGAGGGGATTACACAAGAGCTTGAATACTTGGACGTGAGCATCATAGGGCTATCCTAGAATAACACAATTTCCATGGTCTAAATTTTAAGAAAACTTAATGACAAGGATTGTGACATCATTTCTTAAAGTCTTGTCAGTACTCGAAGTGAATATTCAATCTTAATTGATTTTGGAAGAATTGTATGGGGATCTCACATAGTCATGAGGCTCATTGTTTATTTTTTGCTCATTGGTCCATACCCATTTCCTACCAAATATTCTGGTTTAGAATTCATTCATGCTCACATATCTTGTTCTGACTTTTTTCCTTAATGTTTTAAGCACAAGTGCTTTCTGGTTCATTCTTCTTGCTTCATTCATTACTATTATTTTGCCTAAACCCCATAGGACAAGTTTAAGTATAATCAAAGTTTAAGAAATAATTGTTGTTTTTTCCCTAAAGCAGCCCCTAATGAAGAAAGAATGTGGCTTCCTGAAATATTTGGAGGATATTTATAGTTTGATTCATAAGACAAAAAAGGCAATTGATTTAGTAGCCTCATTTTTGAAATAAATTTAATTTTCGGTATATACAATCTGCATAGGCATTCAAACTACTCAACATGCATTATTCAATTAGATAATTGCACATATTTAGAAGAGGAATATATCCAACTAAAGAGGAAGTTAAATGTACATAATTATGCTAGAAAATGAAAAGGAAAGATACAACCGCATGTTAGACAGAGAGCCAAGTAAAGTATTCTGAGGGACAGAAGCCCCAAGTTGGAACTGCAGCTCCAGCTTTAGCATTCGGTGTGATCTCGGAGAAGTTACTTAATTTCTCCCAACATGTCACGAGGGACTGAAGGCTAGAGATTTCCCTGGTCCCTCCTGGTACAGTCTCTGTGCCTGTCTTGGAGCCCCAGATTAGAGCTGTGACCACATCCCCTTCCAGGTACCTGCTCCAGGTGCTCCATCAGCCACATCTCCATGCACCGCAGTGTGGACACGCCCACTCTGAAGAGATACTGCAGATTCCTTTTGTGAAGACTCTCCTACTCCTGTTGCACCTAAACTGGGGGTCTGTATTTATCCGTTGGTGTTGTTTCAGTGGCATCTAATGGGACAACTTTCTTTTTTTATTGAAATATAGCTTATTTATAGTACTATATTAGTTTCTGGTGTACAGCATAGTAATTCAGTATTTTTGCAGATTATACTCCATTATAGATTTTTACAAGATAATGGCCAAAATTCCCAGTGCTATATAATATATCTTTGTTGCTTCTCTATTTTATACATATTAATTTGTATTTGTTAATCTCATAGCCCTATTTTGCCCCCTCGCTCCCTGTTGGTAACCATGTTTGTTCTCTGTATCTATGAGTTTTTTCTTGTTTTGCATATATATTCATTTGTATTACTTTTTAGATTCCACATTTAAGTGATATCATACAGTATTTGTCTTTCTCTGTTTGACTTATTTCACTAAGCATAATATTCTCTAGGTCCATCCACGTTGCTGCAAATGGCAAAATTTCGTTCTTTTTTACTGCTAATATTCTATATATATATATATATATATATATATATATGATAAAATGTATATATACACCACATCCTCATAATCCAATCATCTGTTGATGAGCACTTGGATTGCTTCTGTACTTTTTGACTTTCTTATCACCCAGTCTGCAAAGATTGTCATTTGTTTGGCTCTGTTAGCTCTGTAAAATGTTCTCCATTTCTTACCGATCCACTTTATGATGAGAAGGCCCTGTTAATATTTCAAAATGGGATGAGCTATTTGCACTTCATTTATAAATACTGTTTTGTTTTGTTTTCCCGTTCCTGATGGTTGATTTTAGAAGAAACCTTTTGGTAAAAGGACCATGGGAACAGAAAGTTAAGACCAGAAGGCTGTTATCAAAGAAAATACAGGGATGTATTCTGGTACTCTATGCTAAGTTTGAGCTGTTTTGTCATTTTTTCTTCAGTTCCAATCAAAAGAGAAAATTTTAACATCTAGTTCTATTTCTAGTGACAAGCATGCGGGCAATTACACTTTAAAACTGATGATGTTAACACTATTCTTAAAATGCTCTTTCAAAGGTAGATTAAGAACATTAGAACAGGCACAAACCTCTTACATAGCTTCATCCACCAGAGGGCAGACAGAAGAAGCAAGAAGAACTATAATTCTGCAGCCTGTGGAATGAAAACCACATTCACAGAAAGGTAGACAAATTGAAAGGGCAGAGGGGTATGTACCAGATGAAGGAACAAGAAAAAAGCCCAGAAAAAGAACTAATGAAGTGGAAATAGGCAACCTTCCAGAAAACGACCTCAGAATAATGATAGTGAAGATGATCCAGGGCCTCAGAAAAAGAATGGAGGCAAAGATCGAGAAGATGCAAGAAATGTTTAACAAAGACCTGGAAGAATTAAAGAACAAACAAACAGAGATGAACAATACAATAACTAAAAGGGACAGAAAACTAGAAGGGATCAAACAGAATAACTGAGGCAGAAAAACGGATAAGTGACCTGGAAGACAGAATGGTGGAATTCACTGCCATGGAATAAAAGATAAAGAAAAAAGAATGAAAAGAAATGAAGACAGCCTAAGAGACCTCTGAGACAACACTGAGTGCACCAACATTCACATTATAGGGGTCCCAGAAGGAGAAGAGAGAGAAAAAGGAACCAAGAAAATATTTGATATCTATGAGACTACATATCAATTAGAGGAACAAATCTGTATAAAATACAAACACATGGAGGCTGAACAATATACTACTTAATAACCAAGGGATCACTGAAGAAATCAAAAGATACGTAGAAACAAATGACAATGAAAACAGGACGACCCAAAACCTATGCGATGCAGCAAAAGCAGTTCTAAGAGGGACGTTTATAGCAATACAATCCTACCTCAAGGAACAATAAACATCTCAAATAAAAAACCTAACCTTACACATTAAGCAATTAGAGAAAGAAGAACAAAAACCCTCAAAGTTAGCAGAAGGAAAGAAACCATAAAGATCAGATCAGAAATAAATGAATAAGAAATGAAGGAAATGATAGCAAAGATCAATAAAACTAACAGCTGGTTCTTTGAGAAGATAAACAAAATTGATAAACCATTAGCCAGACTCATCAAGAAAAAAAGGGAGAAGGCTCAAATCAATAGAATTAGAAATGAAAAAGGAGAAGTAACAACTGACACTGCAGAAATACAAAGGTTCATGAGAGCTTACTACAAGCTACTCTATGCCAATAAAATGGACAACCTGGAAGAAATGGACAAATTCTTAGAAAAGCACAACCTTCTGAGACTGAACCAGGAAGAAAGAGAAAATATAAACAGACCAATCACAAGCCCTGAAATTGAGACTGTGACTAAAAATCTTCCAACAAACAAAAGCCCAGGACCAGATGGCTTCACAGGCGAATTCTATCAAACATTGAGAGAAGAGCTAACACCTATCCTTCTCAAACTCTTCCAAACTATAGCAGAGGGAGGAATACTCCCAAACTCATTCTATGAGGCCACCATCACCCTGATACTAAAACCTTTGCACAGCAAAGGAAATAAGACGAAAAGACAACCCTCAGAATGGGAGAAAATATTTGCAAACAAATCAACAAACAAAGGATTAATCTCCAAAATATATGAACAGCTCATGCAGCTCAATATTTAAAAAAACAAACAACCCAATCAAAAACTGGGCAGAAGACCTAAATAGACATTT
Organism: Phocoena sinus; assembly: GCF_008692025.1. Taxonomy (NCBI): domain Eukaryota; kingdom Metazoa; phylum Chordata; class Mammalia; order Artiodactyla; family Phocoenidae; genus Phocoena; species Phocoena sinus. The sequence goes on along the minus strand of NC_045776.1, from coordinate 8,865,368 downwards.
CTCCAAAGAAGACATACAGGGGCTTCCCTGGTGGTGCAGTGGTGGGGAGTCCGCCTGCCAATGTGGGGGACATGGGTTTGTGCCCCGGTCCGGGAGGATCCCACATGCCGTGGAGCGGCTGGGCCTGTGGGTCATGGCCGCTAGGCCTGCGCTCCGCAATGGGAGAGGCCACAGCAGTGAGAGGCCCGCATAACGCAAAAAAAAAAAAAAAAAACACATACAGATGGCCAAGAGGCACATGAAAAGCTGCTCAACATCACTAATTATTAGAGAAATGCAAATCAAAACTACAATGAGGTATCACCTCACACCAGTTAGAATGGGCTTCATCAGAAAATCTACAAACAACAAATGCTGGAGAGGGTGTGGAGAAAAGGGAACCCTCTTGCACTCTTGGTGGGAATGTAAATTGATACAGCCACTATGGAGAAGAGTATGCTGGTTCCTTAAAAACTAAAAATAGAATTACCATATGACCAAGCAATCCCACTACTTGGCATATACCCAGAGAAAACCGTAATTCAAAAAGACACACACACTCCAGTGTTCATTGCAGCACTGTTTACAATAGCCAGGTCATGGAAGGAACCGAAATGCCCATCAACAGACGAATGGAAGAAGAAGATGTGGTACATATATACAATGGAATATTACTAAGCCATAAAAAGGAACGAAACTGGGTCATTTGTAGAGAGGTGGATGGACCTAGAGACTGTCATACAGAGTGAAGTAAGTCAGAAAGAGAAAAACAAATATCATATATTAATGCATATATGTGGAATCTATAAAACTTGTACAGATGAATCAGTTTGCCAGGCAGAAACAGAGACACAGATGTAGAAAACGTACGGATACCAAGGGGGAAAAGTGGAGGGGGAGGTGGTGGTGGTGGGATGAATTGGGAGATTGGGATTTACATGTATACCCTAATATGTATAAATTAATAAGAACCTGCTGTATATATAAAAAATGAACATTAGAAGGCTTATTATTCTCTATAGCTCCCCTCTTCTCAAAAATTTCATCTTCTGTAAAATAAAAATAGAATCAAACTTTAATTAAAGTGATGAAAAATGTATGATATTTATATATTAATGATGAGTTATGAATAAAGTAAAGAAGAATCTAGGATAAAGAAAAAAACTGAAAAAAGACACATTTAAAATTTAATATTTCTGGAAACAACTTAGCAGCAGAATTTAGCTTAGAAAGCTTCTCTTTTGACTATAAATAAGCACCTTTAATAATTTTATCTTCTCTTTTGGAGCTAGTGATCATTTATTTTATAATTTTTCTATTGACAATAGTGGGTTTATATAGTTACAAGCACACATATTCATGGATTATGACTGAAAGAAACTGCTCTAATTATTCAACACACCAGTAACCTAAGTCTTTTATAGATAGTGTGTCTATATGTAAGACACAATTTTCTGAATATTTCAAGATGCATCTTTCTTCCTACCCACCTGCTACTCCCCCCGCCACACACACGTGCAAACAGATATACCTCATAACATTTACCCCCAAGGATGAGAGGTATCACGTTGGTGGAGTCATGGCCCCCAAAATTGGCATTTTGATGTTAGACACCTATGTTTAATGTTAATGCCAAAAAAACATATAGAATACTGGTCATGGAATATTTTCATGACTTTTTGTAAGAAAATGTTACTCATATCTTTTTTTTTTTGCGGTAAGTGGGCCTCTCAGTGTTGTGGCCTCTCTCATTGCGGAGCACAGGCTCTGGACGCACAGGCTCAGCGGCCATGGCTCACGGGCCCAGCCGCTCCGCGGCATGTGGGATCTTCCCAGACCGGGGCACGAACCTGCGCCCCCTACATTGGCAGGCGGACTCTCAACCACTGCGCCACCAGGGAAGCCCTGTTACTCATATCTTAAAGTTAAACATTTAGAACATTTATATTTTGAAATACAGTACCACATCAGAATTAAGTAAGCGCAGAATCGTGTGCAGTGTTTTGCTGTTGTTCTCAGGACTACTATTTATGACTCGGTTCTCTGGAGGGCCTACTTCACGGATGAGTACATGGCTATTCCTTCTGACAAAAATGTTGTGTTCTCTGTCAGCCTTCAGTATCATTACTAAGATTATTTATAGTGTTTATGTCTAAAAGTCAAAACCTCTCATCTAACAGGAAGAAAGCCAAAGGCCAGTTTGAAGGACAGAACTTCTACCCCACAAATCAATGTACACGTGTGGCAGTTTATTTAGCTGGTGTTATGAATTGTATCAATTCATCAGTCTATTCTTAGGGTCTATCTATTCCATAGAGTGAGAATTTTGTGAGTGAATGAACAGAGACAACAGAGCAAGAGATCAGACAAAGACCTGAGACTGTCATTTGAAGGAACTCTGTTATATAAGCCTTAAGGTAGAAAGCTTGTAGTGAGATGTGAGATACAATTAATTTTTTTCTTCTTTTCTCTAACTTGATGTTACTGTACTTGCCACTCTTTCAAATTAGCAATTATTTTACAAGGAGTTGAAAAGAAAAAATATATTATTTAATACAATGTTTCACCTTCAGGAGATGAAGCAAGGTGAATACAATTTAAAAGTAAAAGCAAGCGTAGGCTTCTTCTTCTTTGGCTTAAGATCAACATAAGCATGAGAATGGAGCCTACTAATTATGAACTTTTTTCATCATGTAGTAGTCATTTCTATGTTTTCTGTGTCACAGTGTTTCAGGAGATGGTGCCACGTGGTAGGTAAATGAAGGAACTGATGAAAGAAAGATTTGACTGTCAGGCCCCTGGATGAAAAATCAGTAAAGTGCTTATTAGTATAGTTGGTAAGAGTAAAAATGTTGAGCCAGAAGGTCTACGTTAGATTTAGCCTAATAGTGATGAAAAACATTTCACAAAGGGACGTAATTACTAAAAAATAATGTATGTATGTATATTAATAAAATAAAATGTATAAAAATAAAAATAATGTATGTATGTATATTAATGTATACATACACTATATAAGTTAGCAGTAATTCAAGAAAAAAATCATGCTTTTTTCCAACTGCATGTCCATACTGATAAAATGTGGTGAAATACTAAAATAGTTTCGTAGCATTTTTGTATATTACATATGAAAATAATTTTAATGTGCGTCTTTCTGTTCCTTTAATCTTGCTAATAATAAAGATCAATTTTAATTTACTGTTTATATTCACACCATATAGGGATTAGGGGATCTTTGAATAATCATAAATGCCAAACATTTTGCCTGGTACTTAATAAATTATCTCTTTTAATCAAACTACAATGCTGGGAGGTATGTGTTATTATCCCTATTTTACAGATAAGAAACTAATGTATGATAAAATAAGGTATCTTGTCCAAGACCTATGTGCCTGGGGACAAGTTCTCAGAGCAATTTGATTCAGAAAATGATGCTCTTTCCATCATAACTCAGTGTGTCACCCACCTCATTTTCCACTACTTGTGCAAGAAATGCTTGTTATATAGAATTATCCTTTAGATGTTAAGACTTATTTTTAGAGCATCCATAAAGACTTGCTTTACCTTTGTCTTCACATTTTGCATTTAAAAATTTATTTATTTATTTTTTAAATAATATCTTATATTTTTGTCCATTATCATTTATAAAATTTATATATATTATTCATATATGGTGTGTGTGTATATATATATATATATATATGTGTGTGTGTGTGATCAGAATTTTTTGGAGTAAGAAAAACGTTTGCTGTAATAAATGGAGGGCAGTTTATTTTATGACACTGAAAGAGCTCCACAGGTTGTTTTTTCTTGTTGTTGTTTGTTTGTTTTGTTTTATTTGTTTGTTTTTCCTAGGAGCTCACATGCTCAGAGGTGAATACAAAGCCTATTCTCCCCAACCACTGTTACTATAGTTTCCCTTTCTCCTCCTCTATGCTAGATCATTATTTTGATTTTTATTTGATTAGACTTTTTATATACATGAATTACTGTAACTTGCCTCTTCTGTTTTTAGGGGAAAATGTAATACAATTATATTTTCTTAAAGAGCAGCTCTGAAGTTCATTTGCTGCATGATCTATGTCGGGTTTCTCTACCTCTCCTCCTCAACAAGTAATCATCTTTTAATCGATGGCTATTCCAGTAGAAAAATGAATAATTATTCTATAATTTTTTACTCCTGAAAACTTAGGGCAGATTCCACCCAGGAAGACATTGTTGTAAATCATCTCTCATGTGTGTAAACCTGAATTTATCCTCCCAGAGAAGACGGTACATTAGAATGGCCTACTGGGTCCTCTCCCTAATGCAACTTTGGAGTGTCATATAAAGTCTAGAAAATTCTCAGAGAACATCCTGGGGGAAAGAAGACACTAGTATCTGGTGTTTGAGAGATGGATACAAATCATATCCAAATGGAATGAGGCTGGGGTCCCTCTGAAGAGACAGGTTGCATTGTCGATTCTGACTTGCAAACTTCTTCTTCCTCACTTTACCCTGGCACATCACTCCCTGCACTGTCAGGATTGCAAAGTAGCACAAGGGCATCACTGGTCAGGCTCAGAAGGGTAACATCCAGGTACCATACAGATGTGCCTGGAATTGGTACACCAGCCCAGCCAAAAGCAGGGTTTTTTTCCCCACTTCCCTGTCACAACCAAGGACTAGGGTGTTACAGTCCGGGGAGAATCAACTGCACAGGGCGGTGCAGGGCTGGGGGAAATGAAGGCTCCATCCTGGAAGTGTCACCTCGTGGAGGCCCAGCACATCCCATGGTCTAGTCTAAGGTGTGGCAGTGGTGGTTTTCCATTATGAAGAAGATATCGCCATTAACTTGAACTGACCAGATGGTGTACAAACCAGGGTTTGGAATCCTGGTGCTAATTCTCTCTCCCATCTCCCAACAGTCAACCAAGACCAGCCATGGCAACAAGTAACCTCAAAGAAACAAGTAGGTGTCTAAGGATAAGCATTCCAAAAAAAAAGAAAAAAGAAAGAAACCTCCAAATAAATCTAAATCTAAGTATTTACAGTTTAATACAAACAAAGATAAATCAGAATTTATGGAACAGCAGAGTAAGAATTTATAAGAAGCATAATAACTGTCTCTGAAGTGATAAAGAAGGATATTATATCATTTATCAAAAATGGATGTTTATAATAAAATAATAACAAGCCAGGATATGAAAAATAAAACCAGGAATTTGATAAAAGTGAATAATAATAGAACACATTCCATTATTATTAAAAATTAATTATGTAGCAATTTTATTTATTAAATTTATTAATTATATTAATATAATATTTATATTGTACAGCTATTAATTATCGATAATAATGAAATCTTTTTATCTTAAATAGTAATCTGAAATAATATATCAATATTGTATTATATATAGAATATATTTATATATTATGTAAGATTATTAGTATTTTATGTTCTAATAATGTAGTAATATATCTAATATATTATAATATATTATAATTAATATAAGTATAATTAATATATTATAACATATATAATATGTTATATGGGATCCATTTATATATTTATACAATTCATTCATTGAACTAATTTTAACCTGTTAAATATTTATGTAAGCAAACCAAAAATTATGTTCAGTAAGCCTTTCCTACACCAATTTAATAGTCCCAATGGCATAGACCAAGAATTTGGATGATAAGTATTATGCTTCTAAATATTACTGCACTGTGCATATCCTTGTAAATACACAAAAATAAAAATTCATGTTTAGGATCCCAAGACTGAGAATAAATGTAGAATTAATTTACATTCAGTGGTTTCAATTGCATAATAGCCTCCTTTACATTTTGAAACCCAAGGTAGAAACTAACCAAGAGCTTAACATTCTTCAAAGCACCCATGATTGCAACTTTCTTTCAGTCTTTTTAACTTGAGACTTATAGTTCAAATATAATTTAATTAAGGTGGAATTAAAGTATCTCAGGCTTATAATAATTTTATTTTATTTTATGAGTGGAACCAGCAGTGCATTAAAAATATGTAATTCATCATGAATAAGAAGGATTTCTCTAAGGATTGAAAGGATTGCTCAACAAGAAGAATCTGTAAATGTAATGGCCACATTAGCAAACTAGAGGAGAAAAAACGATTATTACAATAGATGCAAATGTTAAATTTATGTTGCCCGTTCCTATTAAAACTCAGAAAATTAGAAATGGGGGTATGCCCCAAACTTGATAAATCTTGTTCCTAATTTTTTAAACATTAGATACATTCTCTTTAATTTGGGTGTAAGTCAAAATACCTATTTTAATCACTGTAACTATTTAATACAGACCTGGAGATCTCTCCTAATATGGTAAGATCTGGGGAAATAATACTCAAAGGAAAAACTTAAATAATCCCATTATTTGCAGAAAAATGACTCATCCCCATAAAAAACTCAAGAGAATCACCTAAAAAAAATGTTAAGACTATAAGAAAGTTTATCAAAGTTAATACAAACAATACCAAATTTTAAAATAAATAGCATGTCTCCACTTCAGATTAATCAACAGGAAAATAATAAATAATACAATATTCAGATAATATGCAATTTAATCAAATAATTTGATAACAATTTCATTACCAAATAAAAAATAAAATATTCAGATAATATGCAAAATCACTACAAATGATGTAGTCTAAGTATAATACCCTTTTGACATCTTTATTCTTTATATTACCTCTGGTGACATCCCTATATGTGTTTACTTCCTATTTTTTAAAAAAAATTATAAGAGTTTTTAAAAGTTCTCTGTTCAAGTAACTGGGTTGTGTTAACAAGTGCCCCTGCTCCCCTCACAGTTTCCTATCTGTTATTAATTGTGAGTAGTGAGTGGATCATCATGAAGTGTCTCCATATTTGGGTCAAACGGCATCCAGGAAAGGGAATTGTTTCCTAGCTTCCTCAGGTAAACCTAACTACTATCTTGCCACCTGTCCATAGAGAAAAAAATAGCAGCAGTATTAACATAACACACATTTTATGTTTTTCTGTGTGGAGAATACTGGAGTATGGTAAGATTGCAATATTTGGGTTTAAGTTTAGAGGACATTTCAGTTATATGCAGGGGTGTAGGTGTTTGTGTGTGTGTGTGTGTGTGTGTGTGTGTGTTGAAAAGACAAGGAAAGAGATGATGGTGGCATTGGGTGTTGAGATGTACCACATTAACAATGTGCCTTCTGCTAGTTCGGGTACTTGAGCCTGGGAATTATTTTAGGATTTGAGCAATGAAGTCCCTGTTCTGCAGAGTTAGAATTTTTCTAGCACTAAACCTTCATATTACTAAATGTATATGTGATAAATACATATATACTTAATCTTGTTATGTGTTGCCTGTTAAATTTAGTTTGAGGTCTTCTTTTGCTTGTAATTGAAGCTGCAGCCACCTGGAAGAAGCTCTTCTCATGATGATGATGGAGGTGCAAAAGGACAAACAGGGGAGGTGGGATTTAAACTGAGATATGAGAATGCGTAAGCAAGGGAGAAAGCATCTCACAAAACACATTCACATGTATGTGCAGTTATTACAAAAGTTCTATGAAGTCAGGGTATGTATGATTAATCTGATTTTACATATGTAGAAAAAAATACTTAGAAAGAATGAGTGACTTCCTAATATCACAAAATAAGTGAATAGTATATGTAGGAGTAATTTCAGGGTTTTTTTTCTGGAAGGTGAATGATGAAGTGGGACAAATTCTTTCTAAGTTTTTCATAGTACTTTATTATTTAACTTCAATCTCTTTTACAAACACACACACAAATCACTAAATAATGTGAAACTGAAATAATCTGCTTTTCTTTAGGCTTCCTAAATGTTTTCAATAAAAAGAAAATGTTTCACCTGGTATGACAGACCAAAAGTGTGTATGAGTTTTAAAGTTACTAGAATACATTAGAGAAGAAATTCAGAATTAAATGATTAACTCTCAAGGGTTACAGCACAATGCCTACTATAGCTCAAGCCATTGGTAGGTGGCCTATCTGGAAGTAAGAGCACATCCTTTAGCAAATGCATTTGCATGGAATTCTCATCTCCTCTTACCCTGAAGCATAAGTTGAATTTATTTCTAGAAAACAGATATTGAGATGATTTGCCCTGTTTCAGGTGGACTGAGAAATAGATTCGATTTTATTTGCTTCATCCAAAATAACCTGAATCTTGATGATGAAAAAGTTTGTTACAGCATCTAAAGTACTAATATTACCTATCTAAAAACGTTAAGAATGTTAAAGAACAAGAAAAATGAAGAAATCACCTTTTTATGAAGCTGTAAGTTCAAAAAAATTTTTGCATGTGTTCTGTGCTACAACTGAAACACTATTAAAATACTACCTTCAAGGGCCGGTTTTTATCGCTTCATTATTAGTATTCCAATTTAAGATAATTATGCATGACTACATCCCAGTGTAGTCCATTTTTGAAGCTGTGCTTTATAATTTCCTTTACTCTCACCCTATTGTACCTGATGTTTGTTTGTTCCTACCTCAGCTTTGTGCTTTGGGTAATCAATCATGTACAAATGAGTGCTAAAATACTACAACTCCATTTATCAGCCTTAAAAAAAAAGCAGCCATGACTTCAAATTTTTGTTACTTTCAATCTATCATTAATTACCTTGCATTTAATGTTTTATGCATACCTCTCACCTTCATGCCAAACAATAAAGGACAGGGAGACTAAAGAAGACTTCCTTCACAGGTTGATTAAATGTTTCCTATCGCATGTTTTATACCGATATGTACATGTAAATTTTATGTGTGGTATACCATAAAAAGCATACATTTCTTGCAGTCTGAGCTTACAAATACATATTTATGAAAACTTACACATCGCATGATTTTTCAGGAACTCAGTCACTCTCTGTCAAAGCTCAGTGCATTTATTTCTAAAATGAGGATACTAATCCCTGAATACATCATCAAATGATTATGTGCAAATGGCTTGATATAAAACATATCAAAACCCTTAGTAACTTAAAAACCCTCTATCTATCTATCTACCTGTTAAAATAAGCCCACCGTATATTATTTGCTTGAGGACAGTGTCTTTCTTCCTCTTGTATTTTTCCCGTTGTTTTGTACAGTGCCTAACACAGACCAGCATGATGAACAAGCTTTGTCCTCAAGTCTACCGTCTTTGCACAGACTTTTACATTTGCTTGGCTTGTTCTTTCTCCCCAGATCTCACTTGGCTATACTTACTCAGCTCAGAATTCATTCCTTTGGGCAGCCACCCTGGATTCACAGGCCGAATTAGGGCTCACTGATACCCAGTGTCATGATACTCTAATTGCCCTCGTGATACCCATCAGAGTTAGAATCAATAAAATCCTTGTGCAATTATGTATTGACACCTTTTTGCACTCACATATACCATTCATAAAGGACTTTATAACTGCCAGCTCTCTCAACTTAACATGGTACTCTCCTGATATCTCCATTTGAGAAGATGCATCTTTTAAAAATAAGTACACAACCACGTTACAAAGCACAGGCATGAGATTCAGAAGGAAGGAATGCAGTGACTTCTGTTAGATTTGAACAACTTACACTCATGAAAGGATAAAACATTCCCTTTTTTTTTTCTTTCTAAATCAATCATCATTCAGAATAAGTGACTGGAGCTTTTTGAAACGTATCTGCATTGTCTGTGATAGATTTGTAGTAAACAGGAAGAGCCGTCACAAGTGATAGATTTAAAACAAAAACTAAAATTGCTCATATTAGATGACTGTAAATGAATCCATGCAAAATGACTTCAGGGACTAACTATTCAGATCTGAATGACGAGAAGATTCATACCACCAAACACAGAAACAAGGATAGCGACAAAACTCTTAATATTCTGGGACAAAATGACTAATTTCTCATAGGTCTTTTATCTTTAAACCATCAAATTGCCTGAATGGATCTAATAGTGAGAATAGTGAAAAAAAGTTACCATAGAGGAAAACATCTAATATCACATTTTGCCACAAAAACTATTTTAAATTTTGAAACTGTGTGTATTATTGTCTTAATAAACTAATAAAATATAATATCAATTTAAAAAGAGGAAAAGTAGAATTACTGTAGTAATATAGCAAATAACTCAATTATCTAAAAGGAAGTAAAACATGGATAATTGATCCTTAATCCAACCAAACTGCTTATAGAGTTTGGACAGCACTGTGTGTGGTTCTGAAAATATTAGACAAGAAAACAATCTGAATTTTAAGCCTTTCTACTCCTTATAAAATAGTGGATATGCAATGTCTTTCTTTATTAAAATGAAGATCCCCCAAACTAATTGTTAGTTAGGATTATGTCAGAAAAACAGAAACCATTCTGGATATTCCCTGTAGAAAGGAATTCTGTACCAGAACTTGAGCCTTCTAGGACCACTGGAAGGCTTAGGAGCAAAGGTCAGATTGGGCTCTGATGACTATCTTAGCTGCCTAGAGCAACACAGATTCTGCTGACTCAAATCATGCCTTCTTCTATTTCTCCTAAATTCTGTGTAAATGCATCTTAATGGCAGAATCTAATCTAAACCATACAGGAAAAGGATCTTCTGAGATGCAAAAGAAACATAGGATGAAGTGGCATCAGTTCTAGACTGGTAAGAGAAATTATGATAAAATAGTATTTGACTATATCACCACATATATGTTAACACAGAGAAAATATAAAATAATATTAACATGGACTAGAAGGTATGTTATTTTTCATTCATTTACCATCTGTCACGTGTAAGTCTTGGGCTTGACACTGGAAATCAGTACTGAAAATACATAAAGTCACTGTGATGATACAGCTTCCTGTTCAGAGAGGAACCCAGTGATAATCACACAAATAAACACAAACTCCTAACCGTGATAAGTGGGACTGTCCTGCCATCAGCATATTAAATGGGAGCCAAACTTTCTAAAGAGTCAGGAAAGACAATTATTCAACAATGGAGGCCAGCATTCAGTTAGTAATGTTATAGCACTAAAAGAAGGTTAAATAAAACCTAAGAAGCAAAAACAGGGGCGATAAAACTGTTGCCTAAAAATATAGTGGAATGATTTTATGAATAAAGCACATTCATCATGAAACACGTGATATAATGATGCTCATTGGTAGAACCAGTAAAAATTTAGAATTCTACATTCCAACACTTTCCCATCCCCCAGACTTTAAAGACTCTAACAAAACTGACAGTTCTAAGTTCTATACATGTACATCCTTGAAATGCCCACCTCACCCACCAGTGCAGAGGTCTTTGATTCAACATTTCAAGTTGTCTCAATAGAATCACTTTTAAGTGTCTTTGGTCTTTCTCTTTCTTTCTACTCTTGACAAAAAAATGCCCTTAGTGTAGCAATAGAAATGATGATGGTTATTATTTACTGACTACTAGCAATGAGTCAGGCAATCTAAGTGCATAAATTCACAGAATCTTTGCAGCCACTTTTTGAGATAGGAATAAGTAGAAGAGAGATCTGAACGCAGGCAGCTTTCCTCTGGGATTCATCCGTATCCATCACTGCCATGCCGCATTACTCAGCCAGGAGCAGTGGGAACGTAAACCATGTAGCTTCAAAACAAGTGAGGCTTCTGGGATCTCTTGATCCCAAAATTTATATAGTTAACTATGCTTAGGGTTTGTCATATGAAATACAGTAGTTATCTCGATGCCTTGGCTCTTAGACTAGTTACTACCCACTGAAAAGAAAAATTTGGACAGAGATTTTACATGTCTCTCATTCAATCCTTAAAGCTTCACCAGGTTGAAGAGATATGAAGACCTTTGATGAAACTGAAGGTCAATGATGTTGTTAGCCGTCTAAGATCAATGGCAGATATGGAATTCAAAATCATGAGTACTTGGTCCAACTCTTTTTTAAGGGTCGAGAAGACAGAAAAGTGTGTATATAAAAATGGTTACCAAAAGAAAGTAGTCAAGTTTAGCCCCAAGATACATAACCTTGTAGAATTTAGAATTTACTGTGAAACATTCAAAGAATACATTCTTCATGAAGCAGACCCCAGGGCACAGGTGGAAGGTGAAAAGTCAGTGAGCTCTGTTTTCCCGTTGCCCAGTTTCTCACAGGAGACAAACCTAGGTGGGAGGCAGGGAGATTCGGCCTCTGAAGGATGAGGCTATGCAGGTTATGGGAGACCCAAGTGGGCTTTTGTATTACTTTCCTACTACTGCTGCGACAAGATAGCACACACACACATCAGCTTAAAACAACACAAATTAATTTTCCAGTTATAGATCTTGGAAGTCCAAATGCAGTGTCACTAGGCTTAGGTGAATGTGGGTGGCAGGGCTGGTTTCTTCAGGAAGCTCTAGGAGAGCATCTGTTTCCTTGCTTCTCCACCTTCCAGAGGCCACCTGCATTCCATGGCTCATGGCCCCTTTCTGGCCTCACTCCAACATCTTGCTTCCTTCACACTATCTCCTAATACCAACTCTGATCTCCTGCCACCCTTATAAAGACTCTTGTGATGACCTCAGACCTTCCAGGATAATCTAGGATAATCTCCCCATCTGAAGATCCTTAATTAGCAGAGTCTCTTTAGCCATAGAAGGTAACATTCATATGGTCCCAGGAATTAGGATATGGGAAACTTCAGGGAAATAGTATTCAATCTATGACAGGGTACTGAGCCTTTTAAACCCCCAGTCTTGTCAATTAAACCAGACATAATTTCTTAGTAGACCACTCGGGCTACATTTTCCTAAGGTTTCCTGGTGATGACTAAACATCACACATTCATGGAACATTGACAGTGGGACTCTTCCTCAGAGCAAGTATGCAGAGGCAGGAATTGCAATGATTCTCCCTTTGCAAGAAATAATCACAGCATCAGGGAGCTTGGGAGTCTCTTTGGGGCAAATTGGCAAGAATCTGCCCTGGGGTAGAGGCAGGCATGTGTGGAGCAATCAGGCTAACGTTGTGCTGCCCCTCACAGGGCAGCACCTGCAGAGACAAGGGTGCCCCCAGGCGAGCTCTCCATGTGAACTCAAGCACCATAGACTATGGGTTTTCCAGAGGGGCATAGGTTCCGAGGGGAAATTACCAAGAGACCCAGGTCTGTGTGAAAAGGTAAGGGCTTGCATCCAGCACAGTGAAGATTAAAATGAATATGACTTAAATCTTACCTTAAATTGATCTGCCCCCCAGACATTAAGGATACATAATAATTTGCAAAGCCACAAATGGAGGATTATCATTATTTCTGTCTATTTCATCAAGAGTCACTGCAGAAGAACTTTTTGACGTGGTGTATTTGTTCAAAAGCAAGGAAAAGTAAACAATCAGAGAGTACGTTGGAGAGAAATAACTGCTACCGAAATGTTTAAAGGCCTCTGTAAGGTGAAATGTCTTACACCATGCATGTATTAACACAGAAAATAAAATTCTTGGCATGAATCAGTTATTTATTCTTTCAGGTTCCAACAATCCATAAATTACTAGACCCTGGAATTGTCTTTGAAGCCATGGTTTCTCAATAGCAGCATTACTGACATTTTGGACCAGATAATTCTTTGTTGTGGGATGTGTCCTGTATACTCTAGGACGTTTAGCAGCATCGCTGGTCACTACCTGCTACATGCCATAGCACCCTTTTGTAGTGATAATCAAAAATGTCTCTGGACACTTACTTAATGTTCATTGCCAAATGTCCCTGGGAAAGCATTACACCCACCTCCTCATTGAGAACCACTGCATTTAGGCAACGAGCATTTAGCTTAAGTTCAACCTCATGGGTTAATCTCAGAATTGTGTAATGTAAGTAATGCAAGTAAAGACCTTATGTCTCCCAATATTATGTAACTACATAAAGTATATTATCTACCTTGAAAGATAAATCCAGATTAATATTTAAATGTTAAAATCAACATTGATTTAGTTCAATTGTTTTAAGATGAATGTTACAAATGATACTTAGAAAATTTTATTAAAAGCAGAAGGATCATTAAAGTCTTCTGAGCCAAACACAAAAATGTGACTTTTACTCTATAAGGAAGGTTATTTTTTTTAATCTCAGAAAGAAAAAAGAGTTAGACAGGAAAAACATATTCAGTGCTTTTCTTATTCTTGTATATCATGGTAGTAAGCAGTGTTCCTGTCATTTGTGATTCTTTGTTCCAAAATGATATAGATGATGTGAAAAAGCAATTTGATTAAAATAAAAAGAATCTTTTTATTTTAAATGACATCTTTAGAAAAGAAAAGCAGTTTTTCTCTACTCACAGAATATGTACTTCAAATTACCCACAGTGAATTATACATAGAAACACTTCAAAACAGATGAAACTATAAAAATTTTGACATTATAAATGATAAACTAAGAAGCCTTTTTTCGCTTGAATTATGAAAGAAACGTACCAGAGAACAGTACAAAAATTTAATGTAGAGACACATGATTTTACTTCTTCTGCAGGAAAAGAAGGCACAAAAACGAACTAACCTCTACAGTCATAAAGGAGAATTTTAAAACCAATAAAACCCATGGGTACAATCTTCAAAATGGAAGGGAAACGCGGCTAGGGTGATTTCATTTAACAGTAACCAATATATCTGTGTATTCGGGTTTTTTATTTATTCACATAAGACATTTCTCTATAACAGTAAACCCTAGAGAATAATCCATGAAAATGCTGCCTGAAAGAAACACGCATTAAAAGTTCAAAGCAGTGATTTCATACCATTGCTCAGATTAAGTTTTTTTTAATCTCTGGTATTACTCCATGATAAAGAAAATCAAATACATTTCACTCATGAGGTTTTTCCCTAGAGTTCCTGATTGACAGTGAAAATGTCAGGAGAAGATAAGTGCACATTTCCTGCAGTTGCTTTGAGTCTCATAACTAACCCTTTAACTCCTACAGCAATGGGAACGAAGGTACGGGCTTGAGAAGGAACAAGGACAACACCCTAGAAATAGCTGAGTCTCAACTGGTCAGCCATGCAATACCCAGTGTAGAGCTGATTACAATTTAGTGGACTCAGATTGAGATATCATAAAATGGCAATAAGTAAGATATATTTTAATTGATACAGTCGCAAAATGTAAAAGGGATATTTTGGTCCACACAAGATAGGGTACACACATTTTTCCATTTTCTTCCCACCAGGTACAGCTGAAAACCCTAGATGTGACATACAAAACTCTAAAAGGTGGTGAGAAGCCAGACTTGCTAGGTACCTCCAGACCCAGGGAACAACAGGACAGTGAGTTCCTAGGTTATTTTTAGCCTCTTGTACATCCTGGGCTGGGTGTGGAAGAAGAAGGTAACTGGTAAACCAGCAGCCCAAGGAAAGACTATGTCCTTTTGCCAAAAGATTGGGAAAAGACAGTCTAGGAAGATAACTTGGTAGCAATAACTTCCTTACTCCAAACACAACAGTGGAAAAACACAGCGTATCACACTCTCCTCATCAAAGTTTTAGTGGGAACCTAAATGTCCACTCCGGCTGGCCACAAGGAGTCTGCAAATTCCAGTAGTATGATTCCCCTCCTAGCTCTCAGAAAGGACTTTCTGCATGCTACATAAATAAATTAAATGCAATCCTATTTCATAGGTAATATTTTACACCTCTTCATCACTCTTCAGATTTTAAGTGTTTTAAGCCTTATAACTACCTATGAAGTAGACAAAGCCAGATTAGTATTCTCATTTCACTTCTTTTCTACCTCACTCTACGAATTAGGTCATTAAATGTGTCTCCTACTCACTCCTTAATCTACCTTGAAAACAGCTACTCATCTTTCAATTCTCAAATAAAGATGTCATTTCCAAAAAGCCAAGTTCCCTGAAATCCCTAGTGGTAACTGGATTTCTATGAATTCCATGGTATCTTGAACTATTTTAATTGCCAATTAATGCAATGCAGAAATTACCCTATGCTTTGTCACTTTACAGGAGCAGATTCAATAACAAAAAGAGTGAAAATATAGTTTTCCCCTTTGCATTCTTGAGTTTACTACTGCTGCAAGGAGTAGTCTGCAGGTCTTTTCATGTGCTTCTGTAACCTCATTCAAGGCAATCTCACCACAGCATTTGTTGGAAGGGGTAGAGGTGGAGTGGAAGTGATGGTCCGTCATGAGAGGTGCAACAGAGTCCTCCTAGTAGGGAGAAAAATTAGAACCAGAGGTCTCTGAGGTTCAACTGTGGAAAAGGAGGTAGTTGGAGGAGAGGGAGATAGGTTTCACAGTAGCAGAGACGGGAACCCTACTCCTATGCAGAGCTCGGTGGCCCACCCTGGCCTCATGTCAGAGCCTTGCTCATAGCAATGGAACAGTGGCGGAGAGGACCATCTCTTCGGTATCATTGGTACCAACAGGAGGTGAGGGATTCGGTCTCAGTATTTCTAACAGAGGGAGCAGTGGAATCACCATGGAATAAAGACCAGGAATCAAATTATAACTGTAGTGAATGGCCTCAGAGTTCTTATACAATCTAGTGAGAGAGAGAGAGAGACAGAATCTTAAATATTTGGGGCCTGATTTTTTTATATTCTAAAATAAAGTGGCATATCTCACTCTTCTTGAATCCCAGAGTAATTTATGCTTGATGTATTTGTCTACTCCTTTATATATTCCACTAGTTTTTAAGCTCAGTGTGTAGAGGGGCACATCTGTTTGCTTCATAAATTTATCCTAAATGCCTGGCTATGACTCCCCTTTCTCACATCTAGGTTAAAGGAAAATATTTAAAATAACACTACAAAAACAAAATAAAATAGGAGGAAAAGTTACAACTTTAGCCCGTAGGTCACATATGACAAATAGGCCACACATCAAAAACCAGATTATATTTTATAAATAAGTTTTATTTTAGTCAAATAGCTTGTTTTCAATGACACCAAGAAATAAACCAGTTTGACTACGATACTTTCCTTTCAACTTTGGTTTTCTTTTAGGTTAAAATCATTTTTCTTTTTTATATACATATGAAGAGAATGGAGATCTGGTACTGTGTTGTTTACATACGAAGAGCCAAATTCTTAACTAGAATTAGGAGTGTCATCAAGATGACTGAAAGAACAGAATCTACTAATTTATTTCTTAACTTATATATGCAAATGTATCTAACATATATGAATGCATATTTACAACTTTGTACCAACTATTTTTAGCTAATTTTCTGAATCAAGAAGAGATCAAAACATCCTTCAAATGGCATGAGTCTAATTTTATATTGCAAAGGATCTTTCAGATAGCAACTCTAGCTTCTCAAAAGAATTCTCTGAGATCTACAAGTTCTAGTGACCATTATTATAAGCATTATTCTAGATCAAGAACTGTGTACCCAAGAAGAATAGATCAAGCAAACAGGACCACACAGGACATGGAGAACAGTGAAGCTAACCTGCTCTGAGTAATGGAGAAAGAGTATGTTGTTTTAGGTGGTAAGTAGGGGTGAGATGCAGCTGAAAAAGCAGCTCTAGATCCATTTTGTATGACCTCATATTCTGTGCCTTTGGGACAATATTGTCTTCTATAAAAAGTAAAATTTGTAAAATAAAAGACAAATTATGTAGACTTCCCAACAAGAGGTGATGTCCAAGTCAAGTTCTGAAAAATGCCAGGTGAAGAGGGGTTTAAAATGCATCCTAAACAGAGAAGCCAGCATTTACAAAACTGTGTATTATTAAGAAAGGCACGGGATATTCAGAGACCAGCAAGTATTTTCTTCTAGAAGTTCATTATAGGGCAAAGCCACTGACCTGTGTAACACCCTATACTCCTAAGTGCTGCTCATAAGCTTTCTGCTCTATCCTGAGATACAGCAGAAATCCACTAACTGTTCTAAGCTTACAGTGAAATCCTGTGCTTCTCAGGAGGGCATGGGCACATTTCTGCCATATGGAAACCATATGCCTTCTTCATAAAGCCTGCGCTAGGGAACCTAAGACACTTGGCCATAGGCCCCAGTTCTGTTACATTTCATGCCCAGATAGTATGGGATGCATATGCAAATCATGCCCCAGGACCAACCCTGATATGTATATACTCTCCAGGGTATATAAATTCTGCTGTGTTGGATAAAGCTTTAGACAAAATTCTTAATTGATTTTCACAAGGCAAAGTAATAATCTATTATTTGCAGGCATGCTCACCCTTTCAGAAAACAAACACAATTCTTGGTAGGCAATGGTTAGACAGGGAAAACCCATTACAGAGAGGCTTGCATTTTTAAGATAAAAATATAGCAGCTTTAGTAGCATTTGAGAGTTTGCAGGTAATTTAGAGGTTACTACTAACTCTATACATCTTTGTAGGGAATAATGTTTCTGCATTCATGTGACAGAATATACACAGCCTTCAGGAACATTTTATCCAGGAAAAAGTTACCTTTGAAAACTGCATTTGTCCTCTCTTTACAAAACCATTCATCTCAGTAAGGTATATTATAGTCACACATTTTACACATTTATTTTAAGAAATAAATGAATAAAAAGCCTTTATTGCTTTTTTTCTTGCATTTAAAAGCAAAGACATAATCTTTATAGATTAAATAAAATATAGATCTTTTAAAAATAATATTCATACATGAGAAAAGAGAATGTCAAGCTGCCTGCCCCTGGTTGGAGCAGAATAAAGGAATAGAGAGGGCTACTGCCACCCACCTAAGACCCCTAACCACATGAGTTTTTCCTCTTCTCCTCATTATCTCTATATTGCTGGGCTAAGAATGATGTGTAACAACTAGAGACCCAACAGTCTGCTGCCCTTCCTTCACCTTGGCCTAAAACCAAGGGCAAAGGCCAAAACACTGTAAGAAAGTAGATGCTACATTACTCACCTACCACAGGAAAAATGACTTCGCTTTTCCCTCTCTTGCTCACTCACACAAGCACATACTTCTTTTCAATACAGTTAAAAGATGTTGCTAAAGAAAGTGGGAAAAAGTAGATAAAGAGACACAAATACAGATTTTTTTTCAGTAACTAGAAGTATTTCGTTAGGACCCACATATCCTTTATGAAAGTGTTTAGGGAACTAAAGTTGATAAACTTTTGTATTATGTCCCCGTTTTGATGTATCGATATCCTGCGAAAAGAGGGGGCATATTTGGGGGTAAATACAAGTCATATGGTTTTACATTTGCTTAAGTAAACTTTGCTATGCATTAACCTTCTTGAATAAGCAGTATAATTTAAAAATTAAGTTGTGCATCCAGTTAGGAAATAAAAACAAAATTTATTTCTTAAATTATATATGCAGATGTATCCAACATATATAAATATATATTTTCACCTTGGTACCAACCACTGTTAATTTCTAATTGTCTCCAGAGGAGACTTTACCTGCTTCTAGTAGTGTAGAAATAGTTTTTCCAGTAATAGAAGTAATAAGAAAAGGAATAGGAGTAAGAGGAGTAGTAATAGTTGTACTAGTACTAGCAGTTGTATTAGCTGTAGTAATAGTAGCAGCATAAAAACCTTTCATTATCTGAGTATAAAACATTTACAAAAATGTGTTAGTAGATTTGGGGATAACAGGAGCCTATATTCCATTACTTCAAGTGGGAAAAATAATAACACATTCCCAGCTTACCTTAAATCCCAACAAAAATCCTCAAATAACATCAAAACACTTAAACTTCTATACCATATGCCATCAAAATGCTTTGCAAAATGTAAGTTATTTAAAATGCCAGTTATGGGACTTCCCTGGTTGCGCAGAGGTTAAGAATCCACCTGCCAATTCAGGGGACACGGGTTCGAGCCCTGGTAGGGGAAGATCTCACATGCCGCGGAGCAACTAAGCCCGTACGCCACAACTACTGAGCCTGTGCTCTAGGGCTCATGAGCCACAACTACTGAGCCCGCGTGCCACCGCTACTGAAGCCCACACGCCTATAGCCTGTGCTCTGCAACAAGAGAAGCCACTGCAATGAGAAGCCCGCACACCGCAACTAAGAGTAGTCCCCGCTCACCGCAGCTAGAGAAAGCCCGCGTGCAGCAATGAAGACCGAAGGAAGCCAAAACTTAAAAAAATAAATAAATAATTTAAAATGCCAGTTAGTTGTTCCACACTTAAAAATTTTGTTAGTGGCATACTCATTTGCAGTACTTAACAATATTGATACCAGTGGTAACAAAATATACTTTTCTTCTACAATGTAGCAAACATATAAGGCAAATAAGAAAGTGGCAAGTTAAAAGTATGTTAAAAATGTACATAACACTTAGTAACGTAAAATAAAGAAATTAAAAGGATGAGATGATTCAACAAATAGAGAGTGGCTCGTCTTAGTTCAGGCTGCTATAACAAATACTATGGACTGCTGGCTTAACCAACAAACATTTATCCCATTATGAGGGCTCCACCATCAAGATCTAATTATCTCCCAAAGGCCCCACCTCCAAATATCTTCATATTGGTGATTAGATTCCAACATGTGAATTTGGGGGGGATACAAGAATTCATTCAATCCATAGCATTTGCCTGAGTGATTCTGATGGTGAGAAAAAGGGAATGGATCACTGTTTCACTGGTGATTTCCAAATTATGTAGACTTGCCTGGGGCTTTGATCTCATGGACACCGCCAGTCCTGGACCTAATTTTTTCATCCAGATCTATACAACTCATAGTTGACATGGAGCTCAGCTTTATTACAGAATTATCTCCCACCTCTCTTAATTTTTTCAGAGCTTTGAAGATGCCCAATACCTTTTGCTGTTCCAACATAATATTCAATACCATTCCAAATTGATGGTGTCTCTCTACCCCCATACATGGAACTTGTATAGTCTTTCAAAAATATTACACCATGTTGAGTAACATATGCAGTTTCCCCAAACCAACTGCACTTTCATACTGTTTCTTATTTTTATACTCATAAAAATAATTGTATGGATGACAGCTTGGGCACTCGTTCAGGGCTAAACTTACATCTGGTGTTGAATTTACCTCCTTAAATATTTCACCATTTCAAACTTTTCCTTGAATATATGGGTTTCTCTAGGCTTCTTATCCCAACCCCCTTACTTTCTTCACAAGCATCTCTACTTTCGAAGAAAATATTTGAACTTAATACTATGGGGGAGATGATGGCAATAAGAATACAAGTACCATTTCATATTGTAGCCTGAAAGATTTCCAGTAGAGAAAAAAGTTAATAAAATAAAATGTTTTATTTAAAAGTAAGACAAATATAACAAAGAGAGGAATTCTAAAAAAAAAAAAGATACAATCACGTTTAGGGATAAATTATTTATATAGATAGGTACATACATACATATATACATAGACTATGGTATTAAATAGCATGTATAATACTAGATATTATGTGTATTAATAAACACTATCTAACTATAATATACATCACGGTCAATATACAATATATAATAAAGCTACATGAATCCAACAAATAGAAAAGAGGTTAACTTTTCAACAATGTTAGAGGGAAAATTGCCTAATAGAAATACAAATCTAATTAGAAAATATATCACAGTCCAAAAGAACTGAGATGGACTAAGAACTAAATGGAAAAATAAAATCAAAGGAAAAAAACACTATAAGCAAAAATAGTGACCATTTTTCTGATTTAGGGCATTGAAAGGCTCCTGACTTTCCTAATTCTTTAAATAGCACAATCATTCCCTGTGTAAGATAAACTCAAAAATTCAGTCATCTTTGATCATCTTTATCTCTCCTGTTACCATATTCATTGCATTATTTTTATTCCTATAGCTCTACATTCCATAAACTGCTTTGAGATTATTCTTTTTGAAGCAGGGCTCTGTTTATATCAGACCAGTTTTTAAAAAAAAAATTTTTTTTCTCTTTCCACTGAGTTTTACTTTAGTGTGGTTTCTATCCCAGCATTAAAATGCACCTTTAATATGTTTCCAAATGTCTTTCCAAGTTTATGTTATACCAGAGATATGTCCTACTCTTTTCTACTCTGTGTCTTTGGGTGATTCCCTTCACCTGAAATGTTATATCCTTCTTCACCTGAACACTTAAAATCCTACCCATGTCTAAGAAGCGAATCTCAATACCATCTTGCCATGCTGGCTTTTCCTACTCCCTCCCTAACTGGAGGTTACCCGTTGTTCTTTGGAAATCCATATAATGTTGTAGAACATACTATGCTCACTTCAAGCCATCTCATGAACAGTAATTTGTTTGCAGTCTCACTGCATGAGCCATGCATTAAGTACTCAAATATTGGTACCCGGGAAGTGAGAGGAGCATGACAGTGAGCAAAATAGACACATACAGATACAAGCAAATAAAAACAAAAATGAAAAGCAGAGAAACAGGGAGATAGAGAGATAATTATTTAACTAGGTCAATTAGTGAGCCCAACTGGAATATGAGAGGGAGAGCAAGTATCTGCTTTTTACTGAATTATTTTATTTCTATAATGCTTATCATAGTATAGAAGCTCACCAACCTGGGCATGATTCAACCAGGGAAACAGCTATGTAATCCAACACTGGGGAATTGTCTTGATAGACAGTAGCATTTCTCTCAGGGATGTTCATGGGTGATTCTGCCTATATATGGTTTACGATTTATATGCTCATTCTAAAACTTAACTCATTTGTCCGCTGTTACAGCTATTTGTTTTTCAAACCCTCTCGTTATAGTTGTAAACAACTTGACAAGGATCAGTCACCCCTGTAGTTCTTGGTACATACATACCTTGTATTAAATGATCTGAAGTATGAAGCTGTCTAACTGAGATTTCAGATTAACTGTTTTCACTAAATTTCTACCTGCACTCCTGAGTACTAACAATCAAATAGGCAAGTTCAAAATACAAACAGAAGAAAACAACCCTAATTTTATATTTTAGCAGTTGAAGCACAGTCATGGGAGAACAGGGTGATCAACATGGAACATGGAATAAATATTCGTGTAATATTTTGAAAATTATTTCTTCCTGGTAAAAAAATAATAGCGATATTTATAACTTAGACTTACATTACAACAAAAACTATGTCAAGTTTTTGAAAATAATGGTCATATAACTCCTTTTCTGACATTTTTCAATCCAGATGGCATTAGGAGCACATATTCTTATTTCAGATGAAGAAGATACTATAAAAACTTTTAATAGAAATGAACTGTCTTCGGATTTGCTCATTTTGTAGTAATAGATTTCTAAACATATTATTAGAGCAGGTATTGCCCATATACCCATGTAACAAGAGACTATGGCGCCTGTGTTATGAATTGACATTAAAAAAAACGGCATTCACACACACACATGCACAAATACACAAATATACATTTCAATATTTTTTTGCCACTATAACCTGATTCTGTGGAATAACCTCTTATTGCAGAATTTTTAAAAACTGTTACCTCACTAGCGAGACATTTCAAATTTAGAACTCATTTTTTAACCTTTCACAAACGTACCATCAGTATCATCAGTAATTGATTATTTATTAAAATAACAGTGCTATTAAATCACATGAGAAAAACAACTATCCAAGACTTTAAAAAATAATGCATTTCTTTTAACACATGACCCTACTATAAATATCAACACAAATCTTAAATCTTGTCATTATTCAATACACTAAAGTCTGACTTTAAAAAGAGCAATAAAAGAGTTACTTGTGCATTCATATGGAAAAATATTACATACAGATCACTAAATGCTTTAAGCACAGGAATGAACATCAATATCTAATTTTCATTCCATTTGAATACATATTTAATGGTGTAAATGTAGCTCAGTTTCTTATTTATGGAAGGCAACCATGAAATAATAAACTCACTTTATTATGTTGTTTTATCATGTTTTCTGTTTTGTTTTTCAACGAGAGGAATTATAATGTTAATTTTGACCTGCAGCCAAATAACTTAAAACATTTTGCCAATCAAGGTAAATCAACTTTACAAACTCTTCTTTACAACTCTTTTTATCCATCATCTAACTTTGTTAGCAAAGTTGACTGATAGCTTTATACTGTAACTGAAACATAGTCTCCCATCCCCCATCACTGGTTCAGTCGTTATAAAGGAAAAACTCTCTTCTCCCCAGCTAACTCTCTCTAACAAGCTAAAAAGTCCATGATAATTAATAGTTACAAACCAGCTATGTGTTCATGTAGACATTTTAGTTTCTCCATCATTGCTATTTGAAAAAAATGCAATTCAAAACTTTTGATATTACAGTAGCCTCATCTGAACACATAAAAATACATCACAAATATCTACATAAACCAAATAAGATAGCAAATTCTAAAGTTAGTTGTTGAACCTATTAGTTCAGAGGCATCCATCTGTCCTTGTCACGTGTATATATTTTATATATTTTTTAAAATCTAAGATATAGGGCTTCCCTAGTGGCGCAGTGGTTGAGAGTCCGCCTGCCGATGCAGGGGACGCTGGTTCGTGCCCCGGTCTGGGAGGATCCCGCATGCCGCGGAGCGGCTGGGCCCGTGAGCCATGGCCGCTGAGCCTGCGCGTCCGGAGCCTGTGCTCCACAGCGGGTGAGGCCACAGCAGTGGGAGGCCCGCGTACCGAAAAAAAAAAAAAAAAAAAAAAAAAAAAAAAAAAAATCTAATATATACTTTAAAATATCTCTGAAGTATAAAACATCTATCTGAGAGATATATATATAAATATTTAAACCTTTACTCGCCTAGTTAGTTAACAATAACCAGTATGTCTCAAGTCTGATTAAAATTTTATAGGTATACTTAGAACATGAAGGAAAAAAAGAAACAAACAGTTGCTTTAACTGAAAAGTTCATTTAAATTCATTTAAATGAAAGATTTATTAAAAGACAAGATTTATTTCCTATTTTTTTATTTTATCATTTACCAGGAGGGTTTACTCTGTGAACTTCGCTGGCCATGCTAGTTTAATATCATGAAGGAAGTTACCAATATCAATACATTTGTTCACAGTTATGATCAATGACAGAAATAAGAACCAGTAGAATCCCTTACATGAAGAATAACAAGTAAAAATTTCAATTTAACCTCTGAGCACACTTCAGCAAGCAAATTCCAAGTACAAATTTACCAGCAGTAATTTTGTCTCTTCATCTCTTTCCATCTACAGACTCTCTAAAGAGATAGCCCCAAACCTCCACTTTTTATCTGTTCCTGCAGAGTCAGACTGCAAGTTCTCAAGAGCCTTCAAATCAAGTGCAATTCTCAGTGCCGCTCCTTCTACATCCAGTTCCCAGCTTTTCTCTCAGTCCAGCCTAGATTCCATCGAACCAATTTCTCTCTGAACAAATAAAAACCCTACAACACACCTGTGCTCCCCTTACTACTCACTCACAGAAGTGAATGGAGAACAAAATACAGCATTCAGGAATGTAAACTCGTGGCATCAAAGCTAGTTACAAACCAGATCAATTATGATTATATTTGAAAAGAAGGAACACTGAGACCTGCCAATCACCAAAACCAAACCCCACTTCCCATCACCTTCTATTACCCCATCCCAGTAAGACCTCAGCCTGGATAACGGCTACCCAGTGTATAAGAATTCTGTACTGCAATTAGAAAAGGCATAAACATATTCAGTTGTGAGTAAAAGCAAATCTTAAAACAAGAAGCCAGGCCACATCCACACACCACCCTTTCAACTGTGTAAACTTTCTAATTTGCTGACCCTTTGAGGTAGAATGGCTCCTTAGATTAGCTCTCCTGCATAATTCTGCTTGGTTTTGACATCAATTTAATCCCTGACCTTGGCGGAAAAATAAAGCAAAGCAATGCCAACCTTTGGATATTACGCCAAAGTAGGCTCCACATCTTACCTGGAAGAGGATTCTTTGTTGGTCCAGTCAATCACTTCAGGCAGAAGTTGAGGCAAGTTTTGATGGAGGAAAATTTCCTGTAGAAAAAATAGGATCAGTCCATCTTACCATTTTAGTACAAACATATGGGTGTGCACACATGGCTTAACATTTTAGCAAAATAATGAGCAATATTTTATTAAATACAGGTTGCTATAGCTTCTGGCATCTTTAAATTTTTAACAAAACAAAGACAAATTAATGGTACTAAGTAGCTTTTTAAAAAATAATTAGATACTATTTTAATGCAAAGGAATATGAAATAGAATTTTTAAAATGATCCTTGACATTAAAACATTTTATTTCACATATACATATATATATCGGATTCAAGTTTTTTTACCTGTAGATCTGACTGTATGATTTATGACTGATGGCATTTAATATAATCACACTATAACCAAGATGTCATGAAAGGGAACAAAAATATTTAACTGCTGTGGAATCCCCAAAAATGTTATTAAATCATTTTCAAAATCATTCTTTTAGCTTTTAAATAATTCTCTAATAGAATAAATAATAATTGCATATGAAACTATATGGGCTAACCAACGATGGAGGATATCTCGAAACAAGTTTTTGAAGACAATATTTAACTTTGGTAATATGGATACTCCAACACTATACGAAGCATTGTAGAGGGATATTAAAGATGTATGTGGTATATTTCCAGCACTAAGAAGTTTTGAATGTTGTTAAAGAGGTAATTTAAACTACTTCTTATAAAACTATATTATTTTATCCAGTGAACATGTAATTTCTGTATGATATATATCTGCTAGTAAGAATAGCAATATAAAAACTGCCCAGTGCAATAATTTCATTTGAATTTCCAGAGTAATTTTTCAATATAACCTGTCTCAAATAGGCCATATCATTCATCTTCTTATACTGTAGAATTAGAGAACATATATTTGCCATTTTCTGGTACAAGTTTTGATGTCTAAAGGTAATTTTCCACCCATTAGTTGTCTCAAACTGATGCTAAACTCAGATTGCTTTCGTTTTTCCTATAATTTGCTCCTTTCCCTCTCTTTTCACAAAATACTTATCAGATATTTATTTAAATGTCTGAATAAATATAATAAATTCACATATGAATAAACAAGTACCTATATATAAACATAAACGTCTATTTATATATATGTTTATATGTGGATAGTGCAGGGCAATGGAACCGCTTAAGAACAGCAACAAAGGCTGTCTCCCAAGAGCATGTTATGTACGAGAAGGCCAGTACTCAGGAGACTCTCTATGAAGGGAGGCATTTCATATTTCACAGTGTACAGTGCCCGCACCTCGTGGTCACTGATCTTCTTTATGGTGACTGGACGTCATTGAGATTTTCTCTTCTCACCCCCAGTTAATAGCAAGGGAGACTTCTGAGGTATATTTTTGTTTCTGCATCTATCTCAGTGTCTGGCATAGTATTTGAAGCTTCCTCCCCTCTCAAAACTCCAGGGGCAATTATTTAGTGACACCAGAGCTAAAGAAAAATATCGCTTGGCTAAGAATTGTTAGAGACACAAAACCCAAGTCGCTTGCAAAGCTGAGCATATTTGGTGAGCCACAATGCCATCAGCCAGAGGGAAGGTGGAATAGGCTGCCAGCCTAAAGTGGAACCACAGCAGACATGGCATCCAAGAGTCAAGAGAAGGGCTAGAAAGGCAACATCAGAGAGATGAACCCAAAGTCAGCTGACTAAGAGTGCAGCATATGTGGGACAACTGCGGGAAAAGTTGGGAGCCTGTGGCTGGTTTTTATTCTCCAGCTTAAGGAAAGGGAGGGAGAGGACCAATCACATTGAAGGGATCAATGACAATCTGGGCACTAAATGAATACCTGATGCTTGAAGGAACAACAGGCACAGGGTCATAGAATTGCTAAAAATAGGAAGGGACATTAGAGAATCTAATGTCACTCTTTTTTTTTTTTTTCATGACTTGGGAAACAAGGAAAGAAAGTCATATTCATTCAGTGGTTGAGTCAGGGCAAGGACCATGACTAGTTATTCCCAAGAAAGCACTCTGCCCACTTTCACATAGGATATATATATATATATTTTTTTTGCGGTACGCGGGCCTGTCACTGTCGTGGCCTCTCCCGTTGCAGAGCACAGGCTTCGGACGTGCAGGCTCAGCGGCCATGGCTCATGGGCCCAGCCGCTCTGCGGCATGCGGGATCCTCCCGGACCGGGGCACGAACCCATGTCCCCTGCATTGGCAGGCGGACTCGCAACCACTGCGCCACCAGGGAAGCCCACATAGGATATTTTTAAAGTCAGTCCGAGCACAATGTCTTAAGGGAGCTTTAGGAAGTTTGGTGCTTGTAAATGAACTTCATGAAACTATGAAATGCAGGGCCGTCGGAAAACCTACCCCCCTTGAGTTAGTTTGACATCCATAGCACATACCATTAACCACTAAAAATGTATTTCTTCTCCTTTCCTCTAGACAAATAATGCAGATTTTATTCTCACCCAAGTATTTTGGGGCAGAGTCCTTCACCAGCTTCAGGACTGCATCGTGAATAGGCTCAGCCACTTGTTAGATCACTGCACTCCCCGTGAAACTGACTGATTTACCAGGAGTCTGGTTCTACCACTGTTTGTTTAAAACATTTGTAGAGGGGCTTCCCTGGTGGCGCAGTGGTTGAGAGTACGCCTGCCGATGCAGGGGACGCGGGTTCGTGCCCCGGTCTGGGAGGATCCCACGTGCCGCGGAGCGGCTGGGCCCGTGAGCCTTGGCCGCTGAGCCTGCGCGTCGGAGCCTGTGCTCCGCGATGGGAGAGCCACAACAGTGAGAGGCCCACGTACCGCAAAAAAAAAAAAAAAAAAAAAAAAACATTTGTAGAACAAATGTGTCTCTGTCATTAAAAAGAGGTTATTGGTTTCAAAATTATTTAAGTCTGAGAATAAAAACATGCAACACAACAAA
Organism: Phocoena sinus; assembly: GCF_008692025.1. Classification (NCBI taxonomy): domain Eukaryota; kingdom Metazoa; phylum Chordata; class Mammalia; order Artiodactyla; family Phocoenidae; genus Phocoena; species Phocoena sinus. The sequence goes on along the minus strand of NC_045776.1, from coordinate 8,836,639 downwards.
TCTATGCAAAATAGCATTCAGTTCCTTAGGCTTCTGGCTCAATATGTCTTGTACGGTAACTAAGAAAGTTTCAGAGAAAACTAACTTACAAAGTTCTGGGTAACTTCATATAATCTTTTGTTCTTTGTTTTGTTCTTGTGTGGCTTGAGACTACAAAAGCACTTTTATGAAAGAGTAAGGGAAATTATTTGCTTCTTGAGTATAAAGAATCTTTGGACCTGCACTTTTGAAATTGTTGCTGTCTGGATCCTGGAATATTTTGACAGGCCTGTCATGACCTTTACTAAGTGAACTTTAGCATTTTTCTTTCCTTACATAACATTAAAAATGTCTATCTGTAAAGTAGATTTTTTTTTTATGTCCACCTTTTTTCCACCCACTGGACACAAAATAACTTAAAAAGCAAAACATTAAAAATGTGTGCATTAGGAAAACAAATATATAATTTACTGTAAGCAAAAGTATGTCAAATGAAGCCTTCACTTTTGATACTGAACCATAAATAGAACATTATCTGAATTACATAAAAATAGAAATACAATTTCTGCAAATATTCTATCTTCTCCATTAACAACCAAGATGAAAATTTAAGGAATTATCAAATAAGAATTAACAGAATTTAATGGTCAGTAAGTCTTTTACCTTAACCATGTACTTTCTGCTGAAGAATGAATCCAAACTATTGCACCTTATTACAATGCTTATGATAAAGGTACATTTTTATTTAGAGTTTTAATAAACTCTTGTCTACACATAAGTTTTATGTTAGCTCTTTTATTCCATCCATTTCAAAAGGTGAAGTTTTGAGAGGACCTTCAAGATGGTGAAGTAAGACATGGAGATCACCTTCCTCCCCCACAAATACACCAGGAATATAACTACACGTGGAACACCTCCTACAGAACACCTACTGAACGCTGGCAGAAGACCTCAGACCTCCCAAAAGGCAAGAAACTCCCCACGTACCTGGGTACGGCAAAAGAAAAAAGAATAAACAGAGACAAAAGAATAGGGACAGGACCTGCACCAGTGGGAGGGAGCCGTGAAGGAGGAAAGGTTTCCACAAACTAGAAGCCCCTTCGCGGGCAGAGACTGTGGGTGGCAGAGGGGGAAGCTTCGGAGCCGCCGAGGAGAGCACAGCCACAGGGGTGCGGAGGGCAAAGTGGGGAGATTCCCGCACAGAGGATCAGTGCCGCCCGGCACTCACCAGCCCGAGGCTTGTCTGCTCACCTGCCGGGGTGGGCGGGGCTGGGAGCTGAGGTTTGGGCTTTGGTCGGATCCCAGGGAGAGGACTGGGGGTTGGCGGCGTGAACACAGCCTGAAGGGGCTAGTGCGCCACGGCTGGCCGGGAGGGAGTCCGGGTAAAAGTCTGGACCTGCCTAAGAGGTAAGAGACCGTTGTTTCAGGGTGCACGAGGAGAGGGGATACAGAGCACGGCCTAAATGAGCTCCAGGGACAGGCACGAGCCATGGCTATCAGCGTGGACCCCAGAGACGGGCATGAGGCACTAAGGCTGCTGCTGCCGCCATCAAGAAGCCTGTGTGCAAGCACAGGTCACTCTCCACAACTCCCCGTGCAGCCCGCCACTGCCAGGGTCCCGGGATCCAGGGACAACTTCCCCGGGAGAATGCACGGTGTGCCTCAGGCTGGTGCAACATCACGCCAGCCTCTGCCACCGCAGGCTTGCCCCACATTCCGTCCCACTCCCTCCTCCGGCCTGAGTGAGCCAGAGCCCCCAGATCAGCTGCTACTTTAACCCCCTCCTTTCTGGGTGGGAACAGACTCAGTCAGGCAACCTACACACACAGGCACGGCCAATCCAAAGCTGAGTCCCTGGGAGCTGTGCGAACAAAGAAGAGAAAGAGAAATCTTTCCCAGCAGCCTCAAGAACAGCGAATTAAATCTCCACAATCAACTTGATGTACCTGCACATGTGGAATACCTGAATAGACAACAAATCATCCCAAAATTGAGGTGGTGGACTTTGTGAGCAACTGTACACTTGGCGTTTGCTGTATGTGACTGATTAGTCTCTGATCTTTATGTTTATCTTAGTATAGTTTTTAGCACTAGTTACCATTGGTGGTTTGTTCATTGGCTTGTTGTTCTCTTCCTTTTTTTATTACTTTATTATTATTTTTAATAATATATTTTTAATTTTTAATTTTAATAATTTTATGTTATTTTATTTTTTCTTTCTCTCTTTTTCTTCCTCCCTTTTCTTCTAAGCTGTGTGGCTGACAGGGTCTTGGTGCTCTGGCCGGGTAACAGGCCTGATCCTCTCAGGTGGAAGAGCCAAGTTCAGGATATTGGAGCACCAGAAACGTCCAGACCCCACATAATATCAATCAGCAAGAGCTCTCCCAGAGATCTCGGTCTCAACGCTAAGACCCAGCTCCACTTAATGACCAGCAAGCTCCAGTGCAGGACACCCCATGCCAAACAACTAGCAAGACAGGAACATAACCCCACCCATTAGCAGAGAGGCTGACTAAAATCAAAATAAGTTCACAGACACCCCAAATCACACCATTGGACGTGGTCTACCTACCAGAAGGACAAGATGCAGCCTCATCCACCAGAACACAGGCACCAGTCCCCTCCACCAGGAAGTATACACAATCACTGAACCAACCTCACCCACTGGGGGCAGACACCAAAAACAATGGGAACTATGAACCTGCAGCCTGCAAAAAAGAGACCCCAAACATAGTAAGTTAAGTAAAGTGAAAAGACAGGGAAATACACAGCACATGAAGGAACAAAGCAAAAACCCACCAGACCAAACAAATGAAGAGGAAATAGGCAGTCTACCTCAAAAAGAATTCAGAGTAATGATACTAAAGATCATCCAAAATTTTGGAAATAGAATGGAGAAAATACAAGAAACGTTTAACAAGGACCTAGAAGAACTAAAGAACAAACAAACAATGATGAACAACACAATAAATGAAATTAAAAATTCTCTAGAAGGAATCAATACCAGAATAACTGAGGCAGAAAAACAGATAAGTGACCTGGAAGATAAAACAGTGGAAATAACTACCTCAGGCAGAATAAAGGAAAAAAAATGAAAAGAATTGAGGACAGTCTCAGAGACCTCTGGGACAACATTACACACACCAACATTTGAATTATAGGGGTCCCAGAAGAAGAGGAGAAAAAGAAAAGGACTGAGAAAATATTTGAAGAGATTACAGTTGAAAACTTCCCTAATATGGGAAAGGAAATAGTCAATTAAGTCCAGGAAGCACAGAGAGTCCCATACAGGATAAACCCAAGGAGAAACACACCAAGACACCATACTCTCAAAAATAAAATACAAAGAACAAATATTAAAAGCAGCAAGGGAAAAGCAACAAATAATATACAGGGGAATCCCCCTAAGGTTAACAGCTGATCTTTCAGCAGGAACTCTGCAAGCCAGAAGGGTGTGGCAGGACATATTTAAAGTGATGAAAGGAAAAACCCTACAACCAAGATTACTCTATCCAGCAAAGATCTCACTCAGATTTGACATAGATATTAAAACCTTTACAGACAAGCAAAAGCTAAGACAATTCAGCACCACAAAACCAGCTCTACAACAAATGCTAAAGGAGCTTCTCTAGGCAGGAAACACAAGACAAGAAAAACACCTACAATAACGAACCCAAAACATTTATGAAAATGGTAATAGGAACATACATATTGATAATTACCTTAAATGTAAATGGATTAAATGCTCCAAACAAAAGACACAGATTGGCTGAATGGATACACAAACAAGACCCATATATATTCTGTCTACAGAGACCCACTTCAGACCTAGGGACACATATAGACTGAAGGTGAGGGGATGGAAAAAGATATTCCATGCAAATGGAAATCAAAAGAAAGCTGGAGTAGCAATTCTCATATCAGACAATATAGATGTTAAAATAAAGACTATTAAAAGAGGCAAAGAAGAGCACTCTATAAAGATCAAGAGATCGATCCAAGAAGAAGATATAACAATTGCAAATATTTATGCACTCAACCTAGGAGCACCTCAGTACATATGGCAAATGCTAACAGCCATAAAAGGGGAAATTGACAGTAACACAATCATAGTAGGGGAGGTTAACACCCCACTTTCACCAATGGACAGATCATCCAAAATGAAAATAAATAAAGAAACACAAGCTTTAAATGACACATTAAACAAGAGGGACTTAACTGATATTTATAGGACATTCCATCTGAAAACAGAATACACTTTCTTCTCAAGTACGCATGGAACATTCTCCAGGGTAGAGCATAACTTGGGTCACAAATCAAGCCTTGGTAAATTTAAGAAAACTGTAACTATATCAGGTATCTTTTCCGACCACAATGTTATCAGACTAGATATCAATTACAAGAAAATATCTTGGTGAAAAATATAAACACATGGTGGCTAAACCATACACTACTAAATAATCAAGAGATCACTGAAGAAATCAAAGGGGAAATCAAAAAATACCTAGAAACAAACGACAATGAAAACATGACAACCCAAAACCTATGGGATGCAGCAAAAGCATTTCTAAGAGGTAAGTTTATAGAATACAATCCTACCTGAAGAAACAAGAAACATCTCAACAAAGCAACCTAACCTTACGCCTAAAGCAATTAGAGAAAGAAGGACAAAATAACCCCAAAATTAGCAGAAGGAGAGAAATCATAAAGATCACATCAGAAATAAATGAAAAAGAAATGAAAGAAACGATAGCAAAGATCAATAAAACTAAATGCTGGTTCTTTGAGAAGATATACAAAATTGATAAACCATTAGCCAAACTCATCAAGGAAAAAATGTAGAAGACTCAAGTCAATAGAATTAGAACTGAAAAAGGAGAAGTAGCAAATGACACTGCAGAAATACAAAGGATCATGAGAGATTACTACAAGCAGCTCTATGCCAATAAAATGGACAATATGGAAGAAATGGACAAATTCTTAGAAAAGGACAACCTGCTGAGACTGAACCAGGAAGAAATAGACAATATAAACAGACCAATCACAGGCACTGAAATTGAAGCTGTGATTAAAAAATCTTCCAACAAACAAATGCCCAGGACCAGATGGTTTCACAGGTGGACTCTATCAAACATTTAAAGAAGAGCTAACACCCATCCTCTTCAAACTGTTCCAAAATACAGCAGAGGGAGGGACACACCCAAACTCATTCTACAGGGCCACTGTCACCCTGATACCAAAACCAGACAAATATGTTACAAAAGAAGAGAACTATAGGCCAATATCACTAATGAACATAGATGCAAAAATTCTCAACAAAATACTAGCAAACAGAATCCAACAGCACATTAAAAGGTTCATACGCCATGATCAAGTGGGGTTTATCCCAGGAATGCAAGGATTCTTCAATATATGTGAATCAATCAATGTGATAAATCATATTAACAAATTGAAGGAGAAAAACCATATGACCATCTCAACAGATGCAGAAAAAGCTTTCAAAAAAATTCAAAAGCCATTTACGATAAAAACCCTCCATAAAGTAGGCATAGAGGGAACTTACCTCAACATAATAAAGGCCATATATGACAAACCCACAGCCAACATCGTTCTAAATGGTGAAAACCTGAAACCATTTCCACTAAGATCAGGAAAAAGACAACGTTGCCCACTCTCACCACTATTATTCAAAATAGTTTTGGAAGTTTTATCCACAGCAATCAGAGAAGAAAAAGAAATAAAAGGAATCCAAATTGGAAAAGAAGAAGTAAAGCTGTCACTGTTTGCAGATGACATGATACTATACATAGAGAAATGTAAAGATACCACCAGAAAACTACTAGAGCTAATCAATGAATTTGGTAAATTAGCAGGATACAAAATTAATGCACATAAATCTCTTGCATTCCTATACACTAATGATGAAAATCTGAAAGAGAAATTAAGGAAACACCTCCATTTACCACTGCAACAAAAAGAATAAAATACCTAGGAAGAAACCTACCTACGGAGACAAAAGACCTGTATACAGAAAACTATAAGACACTGATGAAAGAAATTAAAGACAATTCAAATAGATTGAGACATATACCATGTTCTTGGATTGGAAGAATCAACATTGTGAAAGTGACTATGCTACCCAAAGCAATCTACAGATTCAATGCAATCCCTATCAAAGTACCAATGGCATTTTTCACAGAAATAGAACAAAAAATTTCACAATTTGTATGGAAACACAAAAGACTCTGAATAGCCAAAGCAATCTTGAGAAAGAAAAACAGAGCTGGAGGAATAAGGCTCCCTGACTTCAGACTATACTACAAAGCTACAGTAATCAAGACAGTATGGTACTGGCACAAAAACAGAGATACAGATCAATGGAACAGGATAGAAAGCCCAGAGACAAACTCACGCACATATTGTCACCTTACCTTTGATAAAAGAGGCAAGAATATACAATGGAGAAAAGACAGCCCTTCAATAAGTGGTGCTGGGAAAACTGGACAGCTACATGTAAAAGAATGAAATTAGAACACTCCTTAACACCATACACAAAAATAAACTCAAAATGGATTAAAGACCTAAATGTAAGGCCAGACACTATAAAACTCTTAGAGGAAAACATAGGCAGAACACTCTATAACACAAATCATAGCAAGATCCTTTTTGACCCACCTCCCAGAGAAATGGAAATAAAAATAAACAAATGGGACCTAATGAAACTTAAAAGCTTTTGCACAGCAAAAGAAACCATAAACAAGACCAAGAGACAACCCTCAGAATGGGAGAAAATATTTGCAAATGAAGCAACTGACAAAGGATTAATCTCCAAAATATACAAACAGCTCATGCAGCTCAATAACAAAAAAACAAACAACCCAATCCAAAAGTGGGCAGAAGACCTAAACAGATATTTTTCCAAAGAAGATATACAGATTGCCAACAAACACATGAAAGAATGCTCAACATCATTAATCAGTAGAGAAATGCAAATCAAAACTACAATGAGGTATCACCTCACACCAGTCAGAACGGCCATCATCAAAAAATCTAGAAACAAGAAATGCTGGAGAGGATGTGGAGAAAAGGGAACCCTCTTGCACTGTTGTTGGGAATGTAAATTGATACAACCACTATGGAGAACAGTATGGAGGTTCCTTAAGGAACTAAAAATAGAACTACCGTACCACCCAGAAATCCACTACTGGGCATATACCCTGAGGAAACCATAATTCAAAAAGAGTCCACAATGTTCACTGCAGCACTATTTACAATAGCCAGGACATGGAAGTAATCTAAGTGTCCATCAACAGATAAATAGATAAAGAAGATGGGGCATATATATACATGAAATATTTTTCTGTGGTTTAAAGAAACGAAATTGAGTTATTTATAAGTGAGATGGATGGACCTAGAGTCTGTCGTACAGAGTGAAGTGAGTCAGAAAAACAAATACCCTATGCTAACACATATATATGGAATCTAAAAAAAAAAAAAAAAAAGGTTCTGAAGAACCTAAGAGCAGAACAGGAATAAAGATGCATACATAGAGAATGGACTTGAGGACACGGGGAGGGGGAAGCATAAGCTGGGACGAAGTGAGAGAGTAGCATTGACGTATATACACTACCAAGTGTAAAATAGGTAGCTAGTGGGAAGCCACTGCATAGCACAGGGAGATCAGCTCAGTGCTTTGTGACCACCTAGAGGGGTGGGATAGGGAAGGTGGGAGGGAGACCCAAGAGGGAGGGGATATGGGGATATATGTATACGTATAGCCGATTCATTTTGTTATAGAACAGAAACTAACACAACAATTTAAAGCAATTATACTCCAATAAAGATGTTAAAAATGAAAAAAAAAAGTTGAAGCTTTGCACATAGAACTGGTAATATGCACTTTTCTACTCCGCCTAAACCCAAAAAACCCAGCTGGGGAAATGTCCTGGATAGTGATGAAGCTTTACTGCTCACACACATCCCACCAAATATAATAATGAATCAATGTACTTGTAAAATCACCAGTTATCATGTTAATGAAAACTTGGGAGTCATGGGATCTTGTCAAGAGCAAAGTAAATCAGTGAAAAGTTGCAGTAGATGTGTTTTGTCTACAATGTACAGCTTACAGGGCTTTGTGAGATTTGAAAGGAGAACATTTTGTTCTGAGTATTAAGTTACTTAAATTCTAAAGTGGAGCTATATGACTTTTTAAAAAATATTTTCTTTAAGTTGGGTGGGGTTCCACCTGAAATCAAATACGCATGCAATGGATGTGAATATTACTTGCATGAAGTGTGGACAGCTGTACATCAGCCAAAAATTGATGAATAAATCCCCCGTCCTTGATTGCTCCAACTTGAATTTATGTCTTCCTTGGTGAACTCTTGTAAATTTATTTGTAACATCTCTATGACAATTCTAACCCAATGTGTGTATTTGTCTTACTGCCACAAATACGTAGGATATTCATGGAGGATAAAAAGCATATCTCATCTGTCTTTGGGCTCTAGGAAGCTCCAACAAACCTTTAAGCAAAGGTAGCTGTCCTTCAAATGAACACACTCTACTGGGGGCCTTAAAAATATAAGAATGAGGTAGATTTATCTCTGTTTCAGCATAGATAGAAAATATACAGGGAAAAGGATAGATAAGAACACTTTTTCCAATGTGCAAAGTGACTGGTCACTCTAAAATTTGGAATTTGATACAAAAAGTAGAAACCAAAATGCAGAGTGTAAAGGTTCAGTTAGATGTTTGTCATCCATGGAAAAGAAGTGTGTACTTTTCCATTTTACCACTAGTGTACATTCTTTTAAAAAAATGACCTCGATGCTAATTTTGTGTTAGTAATGAAAACAAAATACCTGTAGAATGTTATAATTCCAGCTAACAGTCTTTTTTTTTTTCACTTCCCAAACTAAGTTCTTAGAAAATAATAGGCCTTAACAGTTTCAGGGGAAAGAAGAGTATCTTGTTGTCTCCTATCCCCAAAGACCTGCTGAGCAATTTATCACAGTTCAAAGAGCATGGCTATACTATCTCATATTAAATGCAAGAGTCTTATCTAAAGTATGACCCCTTGTGTGTTTAGTGAATTTGGTTTGAAAAACCACATATTTATTCAGATCTTTGTTTTAGTGTTAATCCCCTGTCTGACAGCATCTCAGATCTCTTGGTTAAACATTCCTCTGCAAATGCCACCTCATACTAATTAAAGTGAAAGATTTCAGCCACTGTTTATTTATTAATTCAACCAAGACTTCATGTAAATAAAAAAGGATACAAGAGGGAAAAATCATATATTTGACTTGCAAATTACATCTGCAGAGTATCAACTTTGTTTCTCAAAATTAATGGTTTGTAACGCAGCTAGTTATTTCCTCTTAGCTTGCATTGTGTATTATGACCCAATTATAAGCAAATAGTAACTTCGATGTAATTACAAATATAATACAGATAACAAAATAGAAAATTCCATTTGGATTAAAGAAAAGCTTTTCATTCAGTTTGAGGATACTGAATGCAGAAAATTTATAATGAAGTGATTGCTTTCATTTGGATGAAATATACAGTTATCTCTATGAGAAAAGTGGAGATAAAAAGATTGCTGTGTCCCACTTAATATCTTTAAAATTTCCAGAGATATTTTATTAAAATGAAGAGCAATGAGTTTGGGGTTCTTGACTATATCCCTACTCCCTGATACAGAATACCATTTGGACTAATATATCAAGTTTAGAAATATAAGTAATCAATATCTACTCCCCTTTTTATAAAATCATAATAACACAGTTATCTACTACAGCAAAATATATAGACTGTTTCATTATAAGTATTATACTCAAGTTATATTCCAGGGGCAAGAATGGAGAACATTAATGAAAAGAGTCAGCAACAAGTACTTCCAAAGCCAGAAGATTTAATACATTCTCTGTATCTTGTTTGGAAATTTCTAGTTTTAAAGTATATCAGTTGACTCCACTACTGCTGAAGTTGGCCTTTAATATTTACTGATCAGAACCTTTTCTCTCACTATTAATGTGAGAAATTTTCCCTAACTGCTGATATCCTAAAATTGTGGTTGATTAGAATGTACCTATTTTTTTTTACCTATTTCAACAGGATAATTGTGAAATTTTAGTGAAGATGTTTTGCTAAGAGAAACCAAAGAGGTCAATTTTTTCCACCACTTGCTGCTATTATTTAATGTTTAGAGACTAAAATCTTCAATTCTACCTGTGGATTTACAGAGGTGAAATTCTCTTATTTCCCTTTCTATGCCTGCATAGTAAGAATGTGCCTTTCGGGAAAAGGGTCAGCCCTTCCTAGACTTGGCTTAAGGTAGCAATTCATCAATCCAGACATATTATAGAGAACACAGGAGAACAGAATAGACAGAATATGTACATCCCCCTTCCTTCATGAGTTAATGCCCCTGTTTGAGGAATTGATGTCACGCTAATACACTCTAAATCAAGTATTAGGGTGTTCTGAGAGTTTAAATGAGAAACCCTGGCAAACCTGCTGCAGTATTCATTGTTAGTAACACCCCATGATTTGGAAGAAAAGTACCCGACGAAGTGCATTAGAAGAACCGAATGATGGGTTCTGCAGAAGAACTGCAACAAAACAAATTGAACTTCCATGTTAGATAAACCCCATATACAAAAAAGAATTGGGCTGACATTAGGGAAGAGGTAAGTATTGTTTAAACTTTCTGTGCTTTGTCTTCTAACGTCTTCTCTAAGGCCTAACAGCTCTCTAATACATCTATAAAAAAATTTATTTCAAATGTTTTCTGATACGACTAAACTCTGTTATGCTACATATTTTCTCTCTTGCACAGCCTCTCTAGAGGCATTATCTGAAAGGGAGATTGTACTTGAGTAGTAAAAAGGGAGTTTTTACTACTTGACTAGTAATACTTTTATTTTACAAATATGTCCAGGGCATGTGCTACATGTCAGGCACTGGTCTAAGGGTTTTACAAATGTCACTCATTTAGTCTTCATAACGCCTTATGAAAACAGTACTATTATTATCCATCATTTTCCAAGTGAGGAAATTGAAGCCCAGGGACTTAATGTTATAATCAAACATTTGATAATGTTATTATTAAATACCATATTTACCAGCTGGTAGGTGGTAAATTTGGTATTTGAAGACAGGCTTCAATACTATTTTCCTCTAGCTTAAGTAAAATGTGATCATTATAGAAAAGTGTCCAAATGGAAAACAATACATGAAGAATCTTAGTCTGATTTATATTTAAATATTATTAATTAAAAGTAATGTAAATGGCTACAAATCTAAATTAGATAGGAATTTTTTTATCCTTCTTACTCCTATTAAAACATAAATTTGAAAATTTATTTGCAAATGAACAGAACCTAAAAATTAATAACATTCAAATTAACAGCATTAATTTTATATGCTGGACTGAAGATGGATTTTACAGAAAGATATATTATGTCAAGCCTTATATTACATTTAACATTTATAATCACTGAAATCAATAACATAGACTATATTTTGTTATCAGAATGGAATTATTAATGTGAAAATTTGTTTTTTTAATTCAGAATAATTAGACCTCATATTTATTCAGAACAATACTAAGTGAGCAATTCTCAAAATTCATTTGTAATTAGACTTTGAGAACTATAAGGAGTGTTAGCCATATCTGGCGATGTTCCCACATTGGAAAGATGGAAAAACCTTAGAAATAGATGGAGAGAATAACAACATCCTTATGATAATTACTTCAATACTTCTATTTATCTTTTTAAGCCTTCCCTGGACAACAAAGTAGCCGCCCAAGTTTCTGGACATTAATCCAATTATAAAATTTTTCCTTTCCTTATTTTACTAAACCCAAAGGCTTAAAATCTGAAGATGCAATGATTCCTATGTTCTTATAGTAGCTGCATTGACTATAATTTACACCTGGCAAATGAGATGTGTCCTAGTTGCTTTATGATCCCTAAATAATAAAGGACATGTTCTGTTTTAATTTTGACTCCAAAATGTGTTTTTAACTTATCTGATAATTGAATTTCTTGGAAAATTGAAGACACTTCTGTTTCTCTGTGCATATATTTATAAGATCAGGGGTACCCTGCTGTGTTTGATTATTCTATTTTACAGCTCCTATAATTCAGAGAGAAAAGTTATTTTCATAAATTGGTAAATTCTGGGAAATGAAAATTAAATGAGTCAAAGTTTACCTCATAACATAACACTTGTGAACTGTGTTTGCTTCTATCATTTTGTGTACCTTTTACACTAAAACATATTTAACATTATAAAAAGCAAAATGTGGTTCAGAAAATATTTTGGTTTATACAAACCGTATTAAGTTTTCTCTTAATTTCTACAATATTTGTGGTATGGTTCCCTTCCAATTGTTTGAATGTGAATCCATTTCATAGAAAGTAAACAGCAATACACCTATGGTGAATTCATTTGGTGCTGTTTAACATTTCCATTTCTTCTAATTGAGCTAACATCTGTTCTTCTGGAGAACCAGATGTGTAATAACTCACTTGATATCTACTTTTTCTGTTACTATAGCAGGACTTTTTAATAAGGTCAATAAATCCAAATGTCCAATTCCAGATGAAATTGCAAAATGTAATATTGCCTCACAATAGATACATTCTTATTCTGTAAGAGAACTATAGAAAAATTTATAATTCTTTATGGTACAACCCCAAGCACAGCCCAATTATAGAAGCGATATATTTACTAACTAATTGATAGCATCAGATTTTTAACATTCTTTCATGACAAACAAGTTTCCCTGTTAAACTCATTAATTACAGTTGCCTGTGGAAAAATATATTTCTATAAAAAAAGACAAACAAGAGGTAAATGGGCATGATGTTATATCACTGAAAATGAACCAAACTGATTTTACATATACGTCATTATTTTTGTGATGTTTTATAAGCAATATGTTATTGATGTGCTTATTCTTAAAATCAAATCCATGCCCCACCATGGTTATCTACTAACTACCTATACAGCCTCACCTTGTACCACTCTCCTGTCATCCCCCACCCTCAGCCAAACTGCCTCACTCTGTGATACAAACACACAACGGTTTTGCTGGCCTTAACACCTTTACTTGGGCATTTCCCTTTGAATGACTGACCCCTTATTTCATTCAAATCTCACTGTTAAATGTCATGTCTTTAAAAGACTCCCTTAACCTTCCAGTGATTCTACTGAGTCTTTGTAGCACTTAGCACTGTCTGACATTTTTCTTGATTTCTTATTCTTAGTTTATTTCTAACTCTCCACTAGAATATATATACTGTAGTGACTAAACTTCTGTCTTACTTGCAGCTGTATTACTGTATCCTGAATAATTTCTGACACTCTTACTGTGTATATGTTTGACAGAGGCCAATTCATGAGAGAACCCATGGGTCACTGTAAGGAAATTAAAGTTTACAATAAGGAAACAATGAAGTTTAAAACAGAAATATCAGACATGCCCTTTCCCAGGACATTTTTTTTATGGCTGAATTGGTCTCATTATTCACTTCTCAGTTCAAAAGAGTCCTTTACTAACCACCACACTCAAATAGATTCACTCTTAATATTCTTGATCATGGCACACAATTTATTTCCTGCATGGCAACATATTATGGACTGATTGTATTAGTTTCTTTACTTTACTTTTTTCCTTCTTTTCCTACTGTAAGGCACAGTCCATGAGAGCAGTTATCCTGTTTGTCTTGTTCACAGTCATATACTTTGGTACATAATCCAGCGCCCGGTACATGGTGCTTGAAAATATTGGCAGAGTGAGTGAATAATGGATGTAAGATATATTTTCCAGGCTACATCTACAGGCTATATGTAATCAGTTTGGTGTCAATTCTAATAGGTGTGAAGGAAAAAGAGACAGAGAGAGAAAACTAAAAGATGAATTCCATTTTCTGCCATGGGCAATTTGGGGTAATTAGCTTAAGGAAGGTACCACTTACTAAGAAAACTCAGTGGTGGTGGGGGGAGGGTTAGAGGTAGAAGATATATGTGAAGGGAATGAAGACATAGTATTTATTTTTGAATATATGTGAAGGGAATGAAGACACAGTATTTATTTTTGAAGTTTATAAGGCATCCTAGTTGATAATCTAAGTAGGCAGTTGGACATATAGGTTGGAAACTCAGTAGATAGTTCTGGGCTAATATTTTGTGCTTGTGAACATATAGCAGGTAATGAAAACCATGAGAACTAGCCTAAAGAAAGACTGTAAATGTTTACAAAGGGAAAAATGATACCAGGATTTGCCTAAATTTTAGTTTTCAAAACTATTGAGATTTGAGGGAGGACCCTGAACTGGCTGTGTCAGAAAAAAAAAAAGACTGATAAAGTAGGAAAAATAAGCAGGAAGTCATAAGAGGAGAGCATTTGCGAAAGAGGAAGTGGTCAGCACTTTTTATAAAAAAGTCATTTTAAGAGGACTGATGAAATATAGCATGAATCTGGCACACACAAAAATGATTTTTAATCACAATTTAAAGGGTTTAAGACTATTTATAATCTAGCCTCTGTTAATTTTCTCTACTTGGTGATGAACAATAAAGAAATATTCCAAAATCAATCTGTAACTGGTTAATAGAATGACCTTAGGCAAATTCCTCTGGCTAGTCCAAGATCAGATAGACAGCAGGAACTCCATTTTATATGGTTAATTCACCCAATAGCCATTAGTTTCATTATCCACTCAAATGAGGGGTTACCCAGATGATCACTAAGACTCCTTCAAGTTTTCTATTACATATTCTAAAGGGAAAACAATTTCCTACTATTTGACCAAAAGAATGATTGTAGTTGTGTTTTCTTCTTTAGTTTCTCCTAACATTAATACTTACAAATTACTTCTGTCTTTCTTGCTTTTAACAGACAAATTTAGTAACTGTAGTTACAGGACAAACAAAGAGTTTTCCAATTTTCACCCATATATTTAATCCAAAGCAGAACAAAGAAAGGGAATTTAGAAGGATAATAGGTATAAGAAAGAAAATAATAGCTAGTTACAATAGTGATCATTTACCCAAAGCCTAGAAAGATACTTAAATATAGAAGAGACAAAAGCAAACCCAGGACTGTTTTATAATCTTTATGAAAATTTGAAAGGGCATCTGGATCCACGATTACCATCAATTGTTATGAATTTTTCTTTCCCTGTGCAGTTGACGGGCTCTCTATAAAGGGTATACATTATTTGCAAGCTTCACTAAAGAACCACAAGACTTCTAACCAAGCAGATCTTGGGAATCACTATGAGAGATAAATAACCAGATTTGAATTGAGAGCCAAGTTTCAGATACTCTAATGACTGCAATTATGACTAAATTACTCAGCTCCACTGATTCTTAGTTAGGCAACAGGCCTCCCTCAAGTTTCCCGAAGCATACAAAATTCAGAAACCATTTTATGTACACCAGAGAAGCAAAGATGAGTGAATAATAAAAACATTCATTTTCATATAACAAAAGGACTCATTTAGTAATCAGGGGAAAATGTTTAAGACTAAATTGGAAAACAGAACCAAGTTTTCTAGATCACAGGTATATTTTTTTTCCTAAATATCTTCCACATATTTTCTGAATTTTCATGTACTTTTTTCACTTTTAAAACTTATATTTCCAAATTCTTTTCTCTTCATCTGTAGTTTTTTAAACTACCCATATATTCAATTGATGAAGACAAGTAGTAATTATATATAATTCTCAGAAACAAGGCACTTTAGTAAAATTTATGAGGATATGTTTTCAGTAAGTTAATTGAAAAAAATTTCATTCCTAAACCAAGAGAAGAAAAAGTTCTTAAATCAAATTTTCCTAAAATTTTCACCAAAATAAAATTAAGGTTTATATTAAAATATTTGTAAAACACAGATCAAACAAAATAGAGGTTAATCAAGATATATATGAGCCCAGGCATCTAAGTTAGTTCTTGCCATGTAATGATGGACAGCTTGGGAAAGTCACTTAATTTTCTGAAACTCAGCTTCCTTTTCTCTCTAAAACAGAGTAGAAATATCTCTCGGGACTGGATGAGAGTTTAGTATGATCAATGGAATAGTGTTTTGGACTGATAAAATGCTCTTCTAAATCAAGGTAGCAAAACATTGTCTGGCTGAAATCATGGGCTTTGGAGTTAGAGGAACTGTGCATAGTTCTGACCTCAAAAACAGCATTCCCTTGAGGAAAGTTACTCTGACTCTAATAGCCTCTTTTTTAAACCTATACAATATTGACATAATATCTAACCCAGGAGATTACCGTGATTATTGAATAAGAGCAGCCGTTATCATCGTTTCTGGGTCAATACATGGAAGCTATTAATGGGGTAAAATTCTTCTTCCTTTCTGTCTGTGAATTCTGTGATCCACAGAAAGTTCCTGAATATAGCTCACAAAAAAAGTGAAAGCAAAAAGATAATTTAGAAGTATGCCTGGCATAATAAAAAGAAAAACTGGTTACAAGAATATTTTTTGTTTGATCATTAACCCTAATCCTGAAAAGATAACTAAAAGGAAAATTGCATTGACAACTAATTATAAAGGTTTATTTTGATCAGCCTCAACACAATAAGTTACAAACGTGGAGTGTTTTTATTTTTCCTAATGATTAATATCAAGTTTTTTTTGAAGTTGCCATCACCTGAGTATTAGTGGGATGGGGTGATACAGAGGGTGCAAAGGTACCAGTTAATAGCTTTTCAACTCATTTAACAATTTGTATCATAACATTGCATATTTTAGGTATAATTAAAGTCTCAGTGGCTGCAGAGTTCAAAGTTCCTCTCTCTAATAACTCCAGAAGACCTCTGCACAGCTGCCATGACCTGCCTGCAGAAGGAATGATGTGTGCGCTCTGAACTCTGCATCTCACTTTTTCCCACCTGGTTGCATGTGCCAGAGATGCCTGAAGATGTGATGTGGAGAAATGCGTGCTTACTTGAGGAAGGCCTAGTTTGGCATGAACTAAGTGAATGCACAAAAGAAAGAGAGAAAAGACCTAAAACACAGACTTAGGACATTCCCCAAATTTGTATATTAGATTTAGTATAATTGTAAATCCTGATCCTTAGACTAGGTCATGGATTGAATTGTGTCCCCAGCAGATTCACATGTTGCATTCCTAATTCCCTGAACCTTAGAATGTGGCTTTATTTGGAGACAGGCCTTTCCATAGGTAACCAAGTTAAACTGGGTCATGAGAGTGGGTACTAACCATATGACTAATGTCCTAATAAAAAGGGGGAAATTTGGACACAGGAAAACACATAGAGGGAAAATGATGTGAAGAGACACAGAGAGAAGACAGCCATTTACAAGCCAGTAAAAGAGGCTTGAAACAGAGCTTCCCTCACAGCCTCAGAAGGAACCAAACTTGCTGACACTTTGATTTTCAACTTCTAGCCTCCAGAAGTGTGAGAAAATAAATTTCTGTTGTTTAGTCATCCAGTACGTTGTTACAGCAGCCCTCGCAAACTAATACAGTTTCCATCCCAGATCTACTAATATGGATTTCCAAGGCAGCAGCTCAGAAATTTGGTTTAAAAGAAATTATCAGATAATTTTGATATGAACAATGAGTTAAAAACACTGCTCAAAACTTTAGCTTCTAGAGGATGGTAGGAAAAGAAGTAGACTAAAAAGAAGGAAACAGAAAGGTAAAGTAGAATCAAAGAAAGGAGAATCAAGGAAACCAAGAGAAAAGAGAGTATGAAGAACGTAAAGGTCAAGAATAGCAAATCAAAAAAATTTTTTAACAAAGAAAAGAGCAGACAAGGTGAATTGGCTTTAACCATTAAGAAATAGCAGCTTCAAGTTGCAAGTATGCAGAAGATTGTTGACTGTAGTGCATCTCTTTTAGATTTATTTCTTTTGTGATTTTCTACTGAAACCAAATGGTGGATACATTTGGTTAACATAGAAAACTGATGCATCTAAGATACATTAACTCTTCAGCAATCATATATTCATGATGTTTAATTGCAACTCTCCTGCTGGGAAGAGTGAACAACAAATAAATTAGTAGATGAAGAAGTGGCTCCAAACAAGAACTGGCAACACTTCAGTTATATCCAGAGGATTTAGAACACTTTAAATACCCATTCAACCATTTTCTTTCATAAGAAGAATCATGCTGTTTTGGAGTAACTAAAAATAACACATCACTCTAATATTCTAAGGTACAAACTTTCTTCCAGAGGAAAAGGAAAAAAGCTATTTTAGAATAAGGGACTCTCAGCTCCTCAGCATTATTCCAACTCTATTTGTTAGTTATGATAAGGCTGTGATCTTATGCTTACCATGCCTAACTTCTACCCTAGTTCATCATTAACTTAGCTAAGCTTGTTACTGTGAAGAAAGCTATTGATGCATATCAAGACTGAAGCTTAGTTGTTCTATAGGCTTCATTCTTGTACACTACTCTCCAGGAATAGTTAACCAAAGATTAATGGCTCAGATAATCTTCCAACTGAAAGCGAGACCTGACAGCTATTTGGAACCATGGGATTGAGACAATCATCTCGGAAAATAGAACACTACCCTATCACAACAGGTAGCCCCATTTTCTCCCACTATATAATCTCCAAGCAAAA
The DNA here is from genome assembly GCF_008692025.1 of Phocoena sinus. Lineage (NCBI taxonomy): Eukaryota > Metazoa > Chordata > Mammalia > Artiodactyla > Phocoenidae > Phocoena > Phocoena sinus. Next base: position 8,818,020 of record NC_045776.1, on the reverse strand, counting down.
TCTGCATTAACGCAGAGTTGGTTCTATGGGACATGAGTCCACCTTCTCCCCAGGATGGCTGGTTTCCTCAATAAAACTATCTTTCCTTTTCTCCAACACTGGTCTCTCAGAGCAATAAGAGATTAAACTGAAGTCAGTATCATAAGTATAGTAGCTATTTAAGCCAGAAGAGCAAGAGAGTACAGGAGAAAACAAAGAAAGTTTAAGAATAATAAGGAGTTAAGACCAGAGGGCAGACAGCAGAAGCAAGAAGAACTACAATCCTGCAGCCTGTGGAACAAAAACCACATTCACAGAAAGATAGACAACATGAAAAGGGAGAGGGCTATGTACTAGATGAAGGAACAAGATAAAACCCAAGAAAAAAAAATTAAATGAAATGGAGATAGACAATTTTCCAGAAAAAGAATTCAGAATAACGATAGTGAAGAAGATCCAGGACCATGGAAAAATAATGGAGGCAAAGATCGAGAAGATGCAAGAAATGTTTAACAAAGATCTAGAAGAATTAAAGAGCAAACAAACAGAGATGAACAATGCAATAACTGAAATGAAAACTTCACTAGAAGGAATCAATAGCAGAATAACTGAGTCAGAAGGACGGAAAAGTGACCTGGAAGACAGAATGGTGGAATTCGCTGCTACAGAACAGAATAAAGAAAAAAGAATGAAAAGAAATGAAGACAGCCTAAGGGACCTCTGGGACAACATTAAACACAACAAAATTCGCATCATAGGGGTCCCAGAAGGAGAAGAGAGAGAGAAAGGACACGAGAAAATATTTGAAGAGATTATGGTCGAAAACTTCCTTAGCATGGGAAAGGAAATAGCCACCCAACTCCAGGAAGCACAGAGAGTCCCATACAGGAAAAACACAAGGAGAAACACACCAAGACACACAGTAATCAAACTGGCAAAAATTAAAGACAAAGAAAAATTATTGAAAGCAGCAAGTGAAAAATGACAAATACAAAACAAGGGAATTCCCATAAGGTTAACAGCTGATTTCTGAGCAGGAACTCTACAAGAAAGAAAGGAGTGCTATGATATACTTAAAGTGATGAAAGGGAAGACCCTACAACCTAGATTACTCTACCCAGCAAGAAGCTCATTCAGATTCGATAGAGAAGTCAAAAGCTTTACAGGGAATCAAAAGCTAAGAAAATTCAGCTCCACCAAACCAGCTCTACAACAAGTGCTAAAGGAACTTCTCTAGGGAGGAAACACAAGAGAAGAAAAGGACCTAAAAAAACCCCCAAAACAATTAAGAAAATGGTAATAGGAACATACATATCGATAATTACCTTAAACATGAATGGATTAAATGCTCCAACCAAAAGAAACACGCTTGCTGAATGGATACAAAAACAAGACCCATATTTAGGCTGTCTACAAGAGATGCACTTCAGACCTAGGGACACATACAGACTGAAAGTGAGGGGATGGAAAAAGATATTCCATGCAGATGGAAATCAAAAGAAAGCTGGAGTAGCAATACTCATATCAAATAACATAGACTTTCAAATAAAGAGTGTTACAAGAGACAAGGAAGGACACTATGTAATGAACAAGGGATCAATCCAAGAAGAAGATATAACAATTATAAATATATATGAACCCAACATAGCAGCACCTCAATACATAAGGCAACTGCTAACAGCACTAAAAGAGGAAATTGACAATAACACAATAATAGTGGGGTACTTTAACACCTCACTTACGCTAATGGACAGATCATCCAAACAGAAAATTAATAAAAACACAGGCTTTAAATGACACAATAGACCAGACAGATGTAATTGATATTTGTAGGACATTCCATCTAAAAACAGCAGATTACACTTTCTTCTCAAGTGTACACAGAACATTCTCCAGGACAGATCACATCTTGGGTCACAAATCAAGCCTCAAATTTAAGAAAATTGAAATCATATCAAGCATCTTTTCTGACCACAACGCTATGAGATTAGAAATGAATTACAGGGAAAAAAATGTAAAAAACACAAACACATGGAGGCTAAACAATACGTTACTAAATAACCAAGAGATCACTGAAGAAATCAAAGAGGAAATCAGAAAATACCTAGAGACAAATGACAATGATCCAAAACCTATGCGATGCAGCAAAAGCACTTCTAAGAGGGAAGTTTATAGCTATATAAGCCTACCTCAAGAAACAAGAAAAATCTCAAATAAACAATCTAACCTTACACCTAAAGGAACTAGAGAAAGAAGAAACAAAACCCGAAGATAGCAGAAGGAAAGAACTCATAAAAATCAGAGCAGAAATAAATGCAATAGAAACAAAGAAAACAATAGCAAAGATCAATAAAACTAAAAGCTGGTTCTTTGAGAAGATAAACAAAATTGATAAACCATTAGCCACACTCATCAAGAAAAAGAGGGAGAGGACTCAAATCAATTAAATTAGAAACGAAAAAGGAGAAGTTACATCAGACACGGCAGAAATTCAAAGCATCCTAAGAAACTACTACAAGCAATTCTATGTGAATAAAATGGACAACCTGGAAGAAATGGACAAATTCTTAGAAAGGTATAACCTTCCAAGACTGAACCAGGAAGAAATAGAAAATATGAACAGAACAATCACAAGTAATGAAAGTGAAACTGTGATTAAAAATCTTCCAACAAACAAAAGTCCAGGACCAGATGGCTTCACAGGTGAATTCTATCAAACATTTAGAGAGGAGCTAACACCCAGCCTTCTCAAACTCTTCCAAAAAATTTCAGAGGAAGGAACACTCCCAAACTCATTCTATGAGGCCACCATCACCCTGATAACAAAACCAGACAAAGATACTACAAAAAAATGAAAATTACAGACCAATATCACTGATGACTATAGATGCAAAAATCCTCAACAAAATACTAGCAAACAGAATCCAAAAACACATTAAAAGGATCATACACCATGATCAAGTGGGATTTACCCCAGAGATGCAAGGATTCTCCAATATACACAAATCAATCAAGGTGATACACCATATTAACAAATTGAAGAAGAAAAACCATATGATCATCTCAATGGATGCAGAAAAAGCTTTTGACAAAATTCAATACCCATTTATGATAAAAGCTCTCCAGAAACTGGGCATAGAGGGAACCTACTTCAACATAACAAAGGCCATATATGACAAAGCCACAGCAAACATCATTCTCAATGGTGAAAAACTGAAAGTATTTCCTCTAAGATGAGAAACAAGACAAGCATGTCCACTCTCACCACTATTATTCAAAATGGTTTTGGAAGTTCTAGCCACAGCAGTTAGAGAAGAAGAAGAAATAAAATAATACACATTGGAAAAGAAGAAGTAAAACTGTCACTGTTTGCTGATGACATGGTGCCATACATAGAGAATCCTAAAGATGTCACCAGAAAACTGCTAGAGCTCAACAATGAATTTGGTAACGTTGCAGGATACAAATTTAATGCATAGAAATCTCTTGCATTCCTATACACAAATGCTGAAAAATCTGAAAGAGACATTAAGGAAACATTGCTATTTACCACTGCAAGAAAAAGAATAAAATACCTAGTAATAAACCTACCTTGGGAGACAAAAGACCTGTATGCAGAAAACTATAAGACACTGATGAAAGAAATTAAAGATGATACCAACAGATGGAGAGATATGCCATGTTCTTGAACTGGAAGAATCACTATTGTGAAAATGAGTATACTACCCAAAGTGTTCAACAGATTCAATGCAATCCGTATCAAATTACCAATGGCATTTTTTACAGAACTAGAACAAAAAATCTTAAAATGTGTGGAGAAAAAAAGACCCCGGATAGCCAAAGAGTCTTGAGGGACAAAAACGGAGCTGGAGGAATCAGACTCCCTGACTTCAGACTATACTACAAAGCTACAGTAATCAAGACAATATGGTACTCGCAAAAACCAGAAATATAGATCAATGGAACAGGATAGAAAGCCCAGAGATAAACCCACACACCTATGGTCAACTGATCTATGACAAAGGAGGCAAGGTTATACAGTGGAAAAAAGACAGTCTCTTCAATAAGTGGTGTTGGGAAAACTGGACAGCTACATGTAGAACAATGAAATTAGAACAGTCCCTAACACCATACACAAAAATAAACTCAAATGGATTAGATACCTAAATGTAAGACCAGACACTATAAAACCCTTAGAGGAAAACACCGGAAGAACACTCTTTGACATAAATCACAGAAAGATATTTTTTGATCTACCTCCTAGAGTAATGGAAATAAAAACAAAAATTAAAAAATGGGACCTAATTAAACTTAAAAGCTTTTGCACAGCAAAGGAAACCATAAACAAGACAAAAAGACAGCCCTCAGAATGGGAGTAAATATTTGCAAATGAATCATCGGACAAAGGATTAATCTCCAAAATATATACACAGCTCATGCAGCTCAATATTAGAAAAACAAGCAACCCAATCCAAAAATGGGCAAAAGACCTAAATAGACATTTCTCCAAAGAAGACAAACAGATGGCCAAGAAGCACATGAAAAGCTGCACAACATCACTAATTATTAGAGAAATGCAAATCAAAACTACAATGAGGTATCACCTCACACCAGTTATAATGGGCATCATCAGAAAATCTAGAAACAACAAATGCTGGAGAGGGTGTGGAGAAAAGGGAACCCTCTTGCACTGTTGGTGGGAATGTAAACTGATACAGCCACTATGGAAAACAGTATGGAGGTTCCTTAAAAAACTAAAAGTAGAACTACCATATTACCCAGCAATCCCACTACTGGGTGTATACCCAGAGAATACCACAATTCAAAAAGACACATATACCCCAATGTTCATTGCAGCACTATTTACAATAGCCAGGTCATGGAAGCAACCTACATGCCCATCGACAGACAAATGGATAAAGAAGATGTGGTACATATCTAGAATGGAATATTACTCAGCCACAAAGAGGAACGGAATTGGGTCACTTGTAGGGATGTGGATGCATCTTGAGAGTCTCAGAGAGAGTGAAGTAAGTCAGTAAGAGAAAACAATTTTCGTATATTAATGCATACATGTGGAACCTAGAATATGGTATAGATGAACTGGTTTGCAGAGCATAAATTGAGATACTCATGTAGAGGACAAACATATGGACACCAAGGGGGAAAGTGGCGGGGGGTGGTGGTGGTGGATTGAACTGGGAGATTGGGATTGACATGTATACACTGATGTGGCTAAAATGGATGACTAATAAGAGAAAATAAATAAACATTAAAAAATAAAAAGAATGATAAGGAGTTAAAATAAAGAGCTGATCTTCTGGCAGATTGTAAAACTCTTCAGAGAAATAAAACCATATAGAATTGTAACACTAAGTGAAGGTTTGTTTAAATGCTGTAACAAAAGCTGATCATATATAAATTTTATAGAGTGAGAAAAAGAATGAGGGAAGGAAGGAAGGAAGGGAGGAAGGGAGGGAGGAAGGAAGGAAGGAAGGGAGGAAGGGAGAAAGCCATTGCTGTTCATTGGCTCTGTTTACAATGATTTTCTTTTTTTCATTGGCTCTGTTTACAATGATTTTCTTTTTTCATTTTACATTTTTGTTTACATAGGTTCTCATCTTTTGTCATGCAGATGCTTTATTGAACTCACTGAGTGATCTGGAGCTTGCCTAGATGAGGGAAGGCAACTAGAGCTCTTTTTTCCTCTGATTCACTTATTTCCCTATGTTCACATGTCAACTGCAAGGTTCTGAGTGATCCACTGATTTAAATGAACCTTTCATCAACTAAAGAGATAACTGCATGGAAAAAGAATTCAGCGTGAAAGAATAAAATGAAGAATCCCGTGAAGATAAACAGCTACTGGGGTGCCTAAGGCATATGAGACATTGAATTCAAGAGTTTTTAAAGCTTCTCTTGAGGTCATCTGGAACTATTTATGTGGGAACAGTTTTTTATTGGTGAAGCACTCATTAAATATTTTCTACCTAAGATGATTTGTATTTCACACAGCTGTTTTAAACATTTTAATATACGGTATATGGATACATTTCAAAGGAGATTAACTTAAGTTTCCATAAAGCACTGGAAGTGAGTTAAATAAATTTAAGTAATAATAATGATGATATCCCACTTTTCAAGCATAAAAAGAGGAAAACATCATAGTTTTTACACACTTTTCCCTTTTCTTTCAATTTACATTTTTAAGATATGTTATTGACTTTTTATATCAAGAGGGTCCCACTTCATACCCAATTCAATAATTATACTATTACAATATTCTGAAAGTAAAAAATTATACTCAGAAATATATGTTAGGAGATAAATAAATACAGCCCCTTTTCTTCATTGTCTTCTCTGAATAAGTAGTAACCAATTTTAAGAGTTAGTCTTTTTGGGAAAAACAATCATTTCTTAAAGTTGCTTAGGGCTTCTCTGCTGGTGCAGTGTCTGAGAGTCCGCCTGCCGATGCAGGGGACACGGGTTCGTGCCCCGGTCTGGGAGGATCCCACATGACGCGGAGCGGCTGGGCTCGTGAGCCGTGGCCGCTGAGCCTGCGCGTCCGGAGCCTGTGCTCTGCAACGGGAGAGGCCTCAACAGTGAGAGGCCCGCGTACCGCAAAAAAAAAAAAAAAGTTGCTTAAATATCTAGCATAAAATCGTGGTGTCTGGTAGCAAACAATTGTACTTAAAAATTATATCTGTCTGAGCCATGGATATAATAAAGGGTGAGTTCATAATTCAGTCTAATAGATCTCATACATACTCATCTTTTAAGTGCCTTACATGAGGCTACTTTTGTGTCCATTAAATAGAAGCGCTATGGACATTTCCTCAGTGTTAATGTTGGAATATCAACCCTAGTCATTCAGCTCCACTTTATTACTGTTTTCCAGTCCGGATGGCTGTCAGCCTAAGTGTCTGAGCATGGCAGAACAAAAACAAAATTAAACAATACAAAACACAACAAAAAAAAACCCCATAATCCTACTGCTTTTTTTTTTTTACCATTCCCCAATCCTATGAAGACAGCAACATGTATTTACAATATCTCATTTGCAAAGGCATAAAAGATGAAAGATGATATTCAACTTTGTGAACTACTATAAACAGGATGATGCATGAGAAAATAAATGAAACCCTTGGATTCATATGGTATATGTTCTACAGATCTTTTTCAAGGAATTTTGCTCTAACGAGCATGTTGATATAAGCAATCTGTTTCCCAAGCTGTTCACATAGAGAATAAAGACCCCAGGCACAAAAAGATGGAGAAATGCTTTTTCTCAACCACTGAAACTGAGAAACTAAGAGTATATACATATAGACTTGTTTCCTAATTATCATATATTTTTATTAAAACAAACATATTTTAGACTAGGATTTCTCATTTAGGTACACTACTTTCCAGATTGATGGCAGATGTATAATAATAGCAATAATTCACATGGAATTTTAGAGTTTGCAACATATTTCAAGTATGTCATCAATGTGTTACTTCATTCTGAGACTGATCAGTTCTGTCCAAGGAAATATTTCTCTAAAATTTCATTTTGAGTGTTTCAAATATATATATACTTTTATCTTGGATAGTTAAATGTAATGAAACTATTAATTGGTTATCAAGATCTCATTCTAATTTCAAGTAAAAGCATCCCCTCCTATGAAAACAGTATAATTGACCATTCAGCAGATCACACTTCAGTGATCAAATATCCATATGAAATAATAAAACAAATACTTTGTAGACGAAAGTTGATAAGGTAATAAGAGGTTCAGATGCTTTATTATTTTAACGTTATTAACACTGAGAGAGCTGAGATGTTCATAGAGATGGCAGGGAGATGGCTCAAAGGTGTGCAAGCCCAGAGTAGCTGTCCTGGTCTCCCTCAGTGTAATGGCAGACCCAGAGAACCCCAGGCTGAGGAGCCACCACCCACCACTCAGCAACTCCATAGACCCTTCTTTGTGGGCAAAGCACAAAAGGGACTTGCCTCTCACAAAAGCATATTGAAATTAAAGAATACATTTATATGTATTGCATAATCTTCTGTGCCCCGGTGGGATTCATTGTCTAGGTCAAGGCTGTCCATTATATCTTTTTATACTACTGGAAGTATTCTGTATGTACACTCATAAACCTCAGCCGCACATGGCTACTGAGTACTTGAGGTGTGACTGAGAAACTAATTTTTTTTAATTTTATGTAATTTAAATGACCACATGTACTTAGTGCCTACTGTATTGGACAGTGCAGTTCTAGGCATTTCTTTCAGTCACCCAACTTAGATGACCTATGCAAATTCTTATCATTATATGATAATAAGCAAAACAAGCTTAAATATACATTTTTGCTTAAGTACACACTTTTGATAATTCATTTGAATTACATTTATGTATCTTCATCATCTTCATGAAAATGGATAAAATAGAATGGCCTGGGGTGAAAAAAATATTACAAGTATCTGCTTTTAAATTAATTCAAAATAACTTTTGGGTCACTGATGAAAGCTTTCATATACTCTAAAGAGGAAAAGGACTCAGTGAATGCCTTTTATCAATAAACATTTTTAAAAGTTTATAAATCCAGTGTGCATTTATTAAAGCTTTAAATTATACATAGTAAGATTGGTGAACTCCTTGGAGAAAAAAATCAGCAGATAAAGGAAGGTAATTTGAGCAGCTAGTTTGTTAAACCATACTTTTCTAATTCATGGCAATACTTGACCACACTCCCACCCCCAATTCCTTCTTTCTAAAACTTTACTCCTTCTAATAACATATTACTGTGTATTTATATTAAAGAAATGACTGAATATCGGAGGTAATAACTGAATCAAATGAATGACGTTAGAGAAATGCTGTTGAATAACATATTCACTTCAAGGAAGTATCAGGAATATGAACATTAGTTTATGTGTTTCCCTTGAGTTTTCTGAAGGTGGACACATTTGCATATATTTGTATGATAAAGATTTATTTTTTTTATTTCCCTTGTGCATTAGCAGTATTAGATGCTTACATAACTTTTTCTCCTATTATTGTTTTGACTCTCATTTTATGTTCCTTCAGTGAGGTCATTCTTTGACTTCTCAATCTGAGTAGGGAAAATAGGGTTTGATATATGTCTTGGTGCAGTGAATAACATACTGAAGTAAAACTGTCACAATGTAGTGGATACATGTTTTTCATTCTGAAGGTTGTTAAATTGCTAGCACCATAATTGTCTGAATCTATGATAATAATCAAAATAGATGTGGTGAAAAGGTACCAGATGTATAGCATAATGGTTAAGAGCTCAGGTGTGACTAAGTTCAAAGTATTTCACTAATTATTTCCTTTAAAGACCTGTCATCTTCTAAGTGGGAACAAATAATATCTTCCTTAAAGCTTTCTGTGAGAATTGACAAGGTATTTTGAATCAATACTTAGCATATTGCCTGACACATAGCTAACTTTTGGAGATACTTATAAACTGTATTATTTTAATTTTTCACTCCAGATTTTTAAAGTAATATAGGTATATGTAAGAATTAACACTAAAATATTTTCATTTGTAGTACAGAAATACTCTTTGTTTATAGTCATCATAAAAAATCTATTTTTGTTATCATTTATAGGTTTCAGAAATTTTAAGAAACCAGACCAATATAAAGCCCAACAGAGAAAACAGATTATAAAATGATGAGAATCTAAATGTAATGTGTAAAGTTTTCAGGATGGAATTTTTCCCTTAGGCACAATATGTTACTTGTTTTTGTTCCACATAAAAGTGGTTTTCATTAATACTAAAATACACAACAGAACTCATGGTTACCTTAAGCTCTCCTGGTATTTTGATTTACCTCACTGAATCAATTTCCTGCAGAAGCCAACCCACAATGTTATACTTCAAAGTCATATCCCTCAAATCTATAAAATAATTCTTAGTATCAAAGTAATTAAAATGGTTCATTGTTTCACTGACAAGGAGAAAAATATTACAATTTGGTTCTTAACATACAATTTCTTCATTGTTATTTTTTTGTAAACATGTAGCCTCGAGTCAAGGTAAAATTGCTATCATTTTAACAGAAGGCAAAAAAGTAACTGAATACGTTACAGTAAGGAAGACTAAAGTAGAAAAACAGCTGATTAAAGAATAAACTCATTTTTTTTAATTGAGAGAGAAGGAAAAATAATCACATTACCTTAAGATTTTCCAAACTGTAGGGTTCAACCCACTTGGGAGGATTGAAATAAATTTAATGAATCTTAACTAAAATATTTTTCATGAAATAAAATGAAACAAAATGAAGTAAAATAAAATGGAGAGTATCAGGGAGCATCACAATACTGTTTCATGAGAGTTTTGTCTCAGTTGTGTGTGTGTGTGTGTGCGTGCGTGTGTGTGTCTGTGTATGTGTGTGTGTGTGTGTGTGTGTGTGTGTGTGTACTGGATCATGAGGAAAAATGTGCTTCTTATTGGGAATCATTATCAAAAATTTGAAAAAAAACCTAAACTCTACTAAGCAATTTAAAATACTGGGCTACAGAGAGTAACAGAAAAATAAAAACAAGAAAGTTGTGAATGACTGACATTAATAGTAATGTCAAATTATTTTATTATTTCTCAAGATAAGCTTTTGAGACAGATTTGAGTCACTGAGTTTTCACTGTAGTTTCAATTATAAAATAGAGCATGAGACAGATTTTTTTTTTAGTCTAAGTTTCCTTTGTGAGTAAAACAAAATAGCTTCAAAATAGTCTCAGAGACTATCAGTAGAAAATCTAGTCACTCAGTGATTCAGATAATGTGTCTGGCTTGACCATCAATGGATAGTGATTATTAGGACAACCAGAATCATATCTTTTCAAAGTTTCTGTGAGTAGAAAAGTTTAAGTTACACATCACCTACACATACCTAATGGAAATCAAGGTGGTGGAGCTGTGCCCATAAAGTTAAATTGTTAAACAGCAGGTGAATCCCAGCACATGAAAAACAAATACATTCTCTAGGCACAAATTAGATATAACATGATAGTAATTGCAAAAATTTTAAAGGGCAAAATGGTTGCATTTCCTCATGTATGATATGAACATGTATTTATTCACATTAATAATGCAACATAAAAATATTTCTCGGATTTGAAAATCTCTTTTATTCTTTCCAAATTTACAACACTTTAGGAACACAGAAAACTTCAGCCACAGAACATATATTTTTCTAATTTGCCTGTGGCTTTGATGATAATTAGAAGACTACCATGCAGCCTTATCTACCACTGAACACTAACTCCAGCCTACTGCCCATTAGGAATTTCCCATTTACTTTCTTTCACTCCTGCCTGGGATAAACTTTCAACATCTCTGTCAATGTTTTCCTTATTTTTGAGGTCTAATTTAAATTACTCATTCACTTCTTTCTCCCAGAGATCTTTATTTTTCTTCACAATAGACTTTTTTTCTGTGTGGTTACATTTCTTTTCCAATTACAGATAATTAGTACCTTGAAGGCAAGATTATCATAATCACCTTTACCTGGTATAATGCCTTGAACATATTTGATAGTCTATGTGGGTATCTGTGAGGATGAGTAAATGGATGAATGAGGGAATGAGTGGATGAATGAATAAATGAATGAATGAATAGTGAATAACATACAGATCTATTAAATTGACTTTTGAAAAGGACACTATCAACTGTTTACCATTAATGCTTGCATTTAGAACCAATAATTTGAGTCACCCCACATCTGATTCCCTCTTGAATAGTAAATCACTGTAAAATGTCTGTCAATTCTTCATCAATAATCTAACCAATATCAGCATGCTGAGAATGGGGCTCTGGGCCACTTATTACTGTGGGATGTTGGTGTTAGTGGATTCCATGTGGTTTACTTATGATACCAACTTTGTCTTGACAGAGCAACATGCATTTCACCTTCTGTTGCCTTTCTGTAACATTCTAAGCATTGACATGAATAAACCACAAAGACTTCTGAAACTCAATTTGGAAATTATCTTAAAAACAAATGTCCAGTGTTGTCATAGTAACTAAATGATGCTGCAGAAGTCACTATGTCAAAATAAAGAACAGAAATGCTTAATATGTTTTCATTCATTTTTGGAAAACTGATTTATAATTGAAATTTTTAGATTGCATACATGTAGTTGCTTAGTAGGAAAGGATTCAAGTAGCATTGTAATTACTGAGAAGTTTCCAGAATACTGTTTTTACAATTTTATCTCCATTTACATCTTTCAAATGCCCTATACTCTAACAACAGATTAGACACAGTTTGTGTCTTGATGCCTTTATTGTGGAATGTTGTTTTACATTCTTAATCACTTATCATTCTCACGTTCATTTTTCAAAAATTGGTTACAATTTTATAATTTATCCACATTTTTGGACACTCTTCTTCCTGGTCAAATTAATCAACCCTCATCTATATATCTATATTTTTCAATTAAATTTAAAAACAACAAATATATTTTAGTTCTTGGAAATAAATTATTCTTATTTTGTTTTGTATGTATAGTGTCAGGATATATAGTTCTATGTAATCTTTCTCTCTATGGAGATAAGAAACAACAGTCCCATTGCTTTGATAAATTAGAAATGCTAATGCAAGTTAAAACAGAAGAAAAATCATTTACCATTAAAAAATATTCAACCTTTTGAAAAGTCCAAGTACAAAGAAAAGATTTTTATAGCCTAGGATATAGATAGTTGGGTTTATCTGATAAATCATTATTATTATAGTTTGGAGTGGAAAAGAACTTTGAATGGTGTAGTGATTTTTTAAATTATTCTTATAGAAAATGAAAAATAGAAAGTGAAAAGTTATATCTCCTTTCACATTACCTTGGAGTGAGATTTTTATCAGTTCTCCAAGCTAAGCAGAATCAAATCTCTGGGAACTGACCAAAGAAAGGTTTCCTGTGTAGCTGGCAACGCAATTGATAGCAGGTACTTTTTATGCTGAGTCATCTTTCACATTTTAGTGAAGGATTCTGATACCATTGTCTCTAAAAGGAAACTATATCTTGGCTTAAGAATACTATATTCCCATATTTTCCACATGTCATGCAACGTGATAGAACATGATACAGGTAGATTGTAATAAGTCACAGGTATATTATAGTTTGTAATACCCAGACCAGGGACTGGGAAAACTCTACAAAGTGATTCACTAAAAAACGCTGTAAGCAAAGAGAGATGACAACCTGTAAAAAAAAAAAAAAAAAGAAAAAAGTGCAAGTGACTTACAGGAAGATGGGGGGAAAAAAGAAACAGAACAGAGAACAAATAATTTACCAGACTTAAGCCCTAACATATCACTAATTACTGTAAATGTAAATTGTCTAAATACTCCCCAAAAGCCACAGATTAGGAGAGTAGATGAAGGGTCAGGACTAGACTATATGCTGTTTACATGAAACTCACATCAACTTAGATGATATAGGTAGGTTGAAAGAAAAGATGGAAAAAAGATATAGCATGAAAACATGAATTTAAAAAAATCAGAAGTAATCATATTTATATAAAGAAAGTAGACTTCAGAGCAAAGAAAACTGTTTGAAATAAAGAGGGACATTAAATAATGATAGGAGATTAATCCCAGGAAGACATAATTATTGTAAATGTGTATACACAAAACCATAGAGCCTCAAAATACTCAAAATGAAAACTGATAGAGATGAAAGGAAAAATAGACAAATTCACAATTAACACATGAGGAATTTAACATCTTCTCTAATAAATTGATATAACACCTACACAAGGATATAGAAGATCTGAACAACAAAATCAACCAAAAAGACCTAATTAACATGTTTAGAACACTCCAGTAAACAAGAGCAGAATATACAACTGTTTCAAGCACTTAGGAAGTATTCACCAAAATAGATCATACTCTAGTCCATAAAACAATCTCAGCAAATATAAAAGAATCAACATCTTACGGATTATGTTGTCTGACCATAAATAAAAATCAATACCAGAAAAACTGCAGGAAATTTTCTAAATACGTATGTGGAAATTTAACTACCCATTTCTAAAAAAACCCACAGGTCAAAGAGGAAGTCTTAAAGGAAATCTCTAAAAATACATAGAAGTGAATGAAAGTGAAAATACAACATATCAAAATGTATAGGACAACATATCAGATTGCATGTACTAAGAGGGAAATTTATAACAGTAAATGAATATATTAGAAAATAAAAGGTCTGAAATCAATAATCTAAGTTACTATCTCAAGAAACTAGAAACAAAAGAGCAACATATACCCAAAGAGAGAAAAATCAAGGAACTAATAAAGATGAGAGCAGAAATCGGTGTAATTAAAACAAGACAACAATAGATAAAAATCAATAAATCAAAATGCTGATCCTTTGAAATAATTTAAAAATCTTACAAGCCTCTCGCAAGACTGACAAGATGAAAAAGAGAGAAGACACAAGTGACCAATATCAGGAATTAAACAGGGTTTATCCCTACAGACTCTGCTGCCATTAAAAAGATAAGGGATTACTACAAATAACTTTGTACTCATAAAATTCAACAACCTAGAAAATACCACTCAGCAAAAGAAAAGAAAAAAAATGGATACAATAGATTCATGCAAAAATTTAGCTGAATTTCCAGAACATTATACCAAGTGGGAAAAAAAAAAAAGCCATTCCCAGATAGTTACATACTGCATTTATCGTACATGCTTAAAGTCACAAATCTGTAAAACTGGAGAACAGATTAGTGGTTGCTAGGGTTTAGAGAAAAGGTTGGGGGATGGGGGGAGGGAGGTGTGGCTGTAAAGGGCGACATGAGGGATCCTTGCAGTGATGGAAATGTTCTGTATCTTGACTGTATCAATCTCAGTATCCTGGTGGTGACATTGTACTATCAGTTTTTGCAAGATGTTACCATTTGGAGAAACTGGATAAAGGATGCACCAATATCTCTGTATCATTTCACTTATCTGCATGTGACCCTACAAATAGTTCATAATAAAAGTTTAACTTATGAATATGATTTGTTGATTAATACACTGAAATTCATTTATATTTGGTATGCTATGAGTCTATAAATGTGTGAGTATGTGACTATAAACACGTGGTTATGTACATCCCTACAAATGAAATGCAGAAGTCCTGCTTCTATTGAGCATGTATTCACTTTAGTAGGTTCAGGGAAGTATAAACAAAAGCAAGAAGATTCTAAGAAAATAGCAATTAAACCAAGATTAGAAATGATCGATTAACAGCAGGGGCCACATGTAAGGAAAAGAAATCTAACAGTATTGTAAGATAATATATTAGCCAAAAGCCCTGAGAGAAAGTTGGTCAGCACAGAATCTATTCAGATTTTCATTGATATAAAGCCTCTGGATGATGCAAATGACTTTAAGGAAATATTAGTTAAGGTGTAATGAGTAAGTAGTAGGCTCAGGTGGCAAACACTCTACATGAACTTTGGTGCCTTTGAGATGTGTGGATTGGAGGAATGGATTACAGAGTTTAGGGATGGGTTTGGTGAGTGGAGGAAGGAAGATCAGTGTGGCTATAAAGGGAAAACATGAGGGTTCCTTGTAAGAATGAAATTTTCTATACAGTCACTGTATATGATACAACAGAACTGATATCAGGTGAGGAATTAGAAATAGAGAAGAGGGGACAGAACAGGACCGAATGAGGTACAAGTCAATTGATTCTAGTACAGAAACAGATTTGTAGGATCTGTCTGGTGAGAATCAATAAAAGGTGTCCCTGCTATATTAACTTTGGTTTCTTGTGAGGGAAGACGCTTGTACTAACGATGACTGAGGAGAAAACGATCCTCACAGTACAATCTGAATCAAGGCCCTGCTGGTGTATTTCACTTGCTTATAGATTATTTACTTGGCTCTAGGGCAGGAGTTTGCAAACAATGTCCCATGAGCCAAAGCTAGGCCACTGCCTGTTTGAGAAAATAAAGTTTTATTGGCACACAGACTCCCTCACTTGTGTACATAGTGTATATGGCCGCTCTTTTTGCTACAACAGCAGTGTTGAGTAGCTGAAACACAGATCATTGGGACCACAAAGCTGAAAATATTTACTAGGTGGCCCTTTACAGGAAAAGTTTGCTGACTCTAGCTCTAGAGGTACAAGTCTAAGGTGATGGAACACAGGAAAAAAGCTCTCGAAACATACTGAATATCAATGAGGTCACTCTTCCTGTGGACTGAATGTTAAGCTTCCGTGGCCAGTATTAATCTATATCTATAATTACTGTACCTACAACTTTCAGTCCATCAGCTACAAAACAGGTCATTGGCAATATGACGACAATTTCAACTTTCTTTGTACAGTACAGACTGATCAGCGTTTATATATGGCACATTTAAACCTATGTCTACTGATAAATTTGAAGCTAAAAATTAGTCTACAATTTCAAAGGATAGTCATTAAAGTGTTTTATATTCTAATATAAGTAACTTGGTGTCAGAAAGAGTTGGTTAAGTTTCCAAATTTGTCTAAGTTGCTCCTGGCTGACCTTCTTCACTGAGATCATTTGGTTCCTTGTTAAGAATTTTTAAAAGGAATTTTGTGAGAATCTAAGTAATGTGACAAGTGTTGAGCTGAAAACAGATTTAATGTGACCTTTCCTTTTGTATAAAGGAAGAAAATCTTAGTATATATATCCAGGGAATAAATAAAAAATAAAATGAAGCAAGGCAATTAAAACTTATATCAGATTTTGTGTTCATATTTTTAAAGTTACCACTCCAACAGGCTCATGGAGAGTAGAATAACAAATCACTAAAAGAATTCTTGTTAGCATTCAAGAACTAAAAAAGTAGAAAAAAGGAGGAAGTCTTTTAAGGAAACTTTTAAAGAAAGAAGTGGCTTCTCAATCAAGCCCATTTTAATTTCTATATTGGTGAAAGGCCAAACTCAACCATGAAGGCCAGAATCCTGAGTCATCTGAGAAGCCTGTCTTTTTTTAATTCCTCACATCTCATCTATTATTAAGTCCTGCCTTTTTTACCTCATATATGCTTCTGTACAGCATCCCTTCCTTTTCAGCTCCATCAAGACTACTGCATACACCCGCACCTGAACCTTTGATTACTAATGGATTTTCTTATGGCTGGTAGTGTTATTTTAATTCATCACTCTCACTACCTCTAGAATGGTTCCAAATCCAATCACACCAATCCCTCCCTCAAAACATTTTAGAACTTCCTTTCTTTTACACGACCTAGCCCAGTTCTATCATGTGCCATGAACAATTCTTCAGGATATGGCTCTAGTCCAAGTATGAAGATCCTCCCTTTTTTTTTTTAACATCTTTATTGGAGTATACTTGCTTTACAAAGGTGTGTTAGTTTGTTTTATAACAAAGTGAATCAGCTATACATATACATATAATCCCCATATCTCCTCCCTCTTGCGCCTCCCTCCCACCCTCCCTATCTCACCCCTCTAGGTGGTCACAAAGCACCGAACTGATCACCCTGCGCTATGCGGCTGCTTCCCACTAGCTAGCTATTTCACATTTAGTAGCATATATAAGTCCATGCCACTCTCTCACTTCATCCCAGCTTACCCTTCGTCCTCCCCATGTCTTCAAGTCCATTCTCTATGTCTGTGTCTTTATTCCTGTCCTGCCCCTAGGTTCTTTAGAACCATTTCTTTTTTTTTAGATTCCATATATATGTGTTACATACGGTATTTGTTTTTCTCTTTCTGACTTACTTCACTCTTTATGATAGACCCTAGGCCCACCCACCTCACTACAAAAAATTCAATTTTGTTTCTTTTATGGCTGAGTAATATTCCACTGCATACAGGTGCCACATCTTCTTTATCCATTCATCTGTTGATGGACACTTAGGTTGCTTCCATGTCCTGGCTATTGTAAATAGAGCTACAATGAACATGTGGTACATGACTCTTTTTGAATTATGGTTTTCTCAGGTATATGCCCAGTAGTGGGATAGCTTGGTCACATGGTAGTTCTATTTTTAGTTTTTTTAAGGAATCTCCATACTGTTCTCCACAGTTGGTGTATCAATTTACATTCCCACCAACAGTTCAAGAGGGTTCCCTTTTCTCCACACCCTCTCCTCCACACCCTCTCCAGCATTTATTATTTGTAGATTTTTTTTTTTTGCGGTACGTGGGTCTCTCACTGTTGTGGCCTCTCCCTTTGCGGAGTACAGGCTCCGGACGTGCAGGCTCAGCGGCCATGGCTCACGGGCCCAGCCGCTCCGCGGCATGTGGGATCCTCCTGGACCAGGGCACGAACCCGTGTCCCCTGCATCGGCAGGCAGACTCTCAACCACTATGCCACGAGGGAAGCCCTATTTGTAGATTTTTTGATGATGGCCATTCTGACTGGTGTGAGGTGATACGTCATTGTAGTTTTGATTTGCATTTCTCTAATGATTAGTGATGTTGAGCCTTCTTTCATGTGTTTGTTGGCAATTGCAGTTCCTCTCTTAATCACCCCTCACCACCCCATTTCTAATGCTACTCCATGCAGAATAATTTATAGTTCCCTAAAGGTGCCTCAATCTTTATGCCTCTGTGCCTTCACACCTACTCATCCTACTGCATGGAATGCTCCTGTCGGGTGCATCGCTGAAGTAATTATTATATTTCTTTAAAATTTTTCTCAAATATCATCAATTTGGGGGAAATACTTCCTGACCATCTTACCCAGTCTCCTTCCTCTACACCCAGAGTTTTAGCTACTGGCTTTCCTTTGAGAGTTCCTGCTGTACTTCCACAGACTGCTTTGCAAATCTCCACTTACCTCTGCTTATTTTCAATCCCTGACATAGCTAAGGATCAGTATTGGAAATGTTGAGGTAGATAGTAATTAGAACAATATTTATTGAGCAATTTCTCTGAGTCAGGTACCAAGTATTTCAAAAATACTACGTCCTTGGGCTTCCCTGGTGGCGCAGTGGTTGAGAGTCCGCCTGCCGATGCCGGGGACGGGTTTGTGCCCCGGTCCGGGAAGATCCCACATGCCGCGGAGCGGCTGGGCCCGTGAGCCATGGCTGCTGAGCCTGCGCGTCTGGAGCCTGTGCTCCGCAATGGAAGGGGCCGCGGCAGTGAGAGGCCCGCGTACCGCAAAAAAAAAAAAATACTACGTCATCAAATCCTCAGAGCAAGCTTATAAAATAAAGTGTAAATGATTTATTAACCCTTAAGAAAATTCTACAAGGTAGGGAGTATTATCTACATCATATAGGTGAGAAAGCTAAAGATTAGGGCGACCAGACTTCGAAGCCAGGTTTATCTAAAACCAGACAACAAATTCTTAAGCAGCTCCTGATAGTGAAGAGTTTTCTTGTAGGAATATTTTTTCTCTTCTATTATGCCTAACATAGAATATATAATATACTATATATATCCATATATGCACAGCCTCCTCTTTAGTAACTATTAATTCACACTTCAGTAATTAATAAATGTTTATTGAACACCTACTACAGTGTGTGTCAGTTGCCTGTCTTAGTGTTCCTACTGTTCTTCATCTGGGTCCTGTTCCCTACGGCCTCGCTCATGAATAAAATTGGAAATAAGAGAACATGGCCTACTCTAAAATGATCACTGGTAAGGCACTGGCAAAAATTTAAAACCCCGCAGAAGTATTTGACATTAAGTGGGAATCGTGGAAACAAAAAATTAATATTATAAATTAAAACAGTCTAATCATGGAGATTTGAGGATCAAAGGCACATAGGGAGTTGGATGAGAACATAGTTTTCTATATACCTCACCTTAGCAGCAAGGCCATAGTTCTCTAACCTTATGCTTTACCACACAAAACAATGTAAAATGTTATAACTTATCTTAAAGCTCCTAACTGCTAGTGAATAAAATTAGATAAAATTTGATCAATTCTGCTATCATTTCTGACTTCTTACAACACCTTTCCCAAATAGCAGGTCATAATCTATCACGTTGAAATCTAAAGTTAGTTGATTTTCTTTAAAAAGAAATGGGGACTAAAATTCTCTATATAATCGGTTTTCATTGTTCTTGAAAGTACTGGTGAAGTCACATCTTAGCTTTCTCTCTTCATCACAACTAATCACTGTTCCTCTAGTTCTTACAGGGAGGCAATTTATTCAGCTATTCAGTTCAGCCTGGACTTAAATCTGGTGGACTGACACCCAATTTAAAATAGTTTTTATCTATTTGTTTTAATCAGTAATGTTCACACACAGTTGTGAGGGGGAGGTGGATCAGAAACACCTACTTGGAATCCAACTAATTTCTAATGTTTTCACAAATCTTGGTGGGTGAAACACACATGGAAAATGTAATCACTGACTAAAGGAAAAACTACCTGTTACTATGCAAATAAAAGTTACTGATGAGTTTTACTAAATAGTACAAAATAGTGACTCTATTAGCTAATATGTATGGAATATACAGACTTTAGAAATTTTACTTAGACTGCTTCGAAAGATGCAGCATGACAGCTAAGCAAACTCCCTTATGAGAAGGGTTTTTGTTTACCTGTTCACAACAGAGACTAAATACACCTTTGTATGTCAGAAATTCAAATGCAGGTAGGTCTGATGTGACCATCAGATGATTAATGTCCCTACCTTCTATCATATTTAGATTTTTGACATACATAACTGAGAATTGAACTTAGACCAAAAGCTATAACCAATTTACTTTTGAATATGAACTTCAATTTATTATGCAGTAAAATTTCATGGAGTCCCTGTGGTTTAAGTGGGTAAAAGTGATCCGAAATATAGATGTGTAACCAGAATGACAGTGCTTGCCTGCCTCAGTAGAAATCTGCATTCTGTTTATACTAACTGGCAAACCATCAATGAAGATGACATTGTTACAGAGGCAGGTATATGTACTGACAACTATGTTCCCAGGGTGGCCTCTTACACCTCTGGATCCAGCGTGAATTTTATACAGACGTGATTTTATTCGGATTTACACATCTACCACTGATGAGGACAGCATCACCAATAATTATCCCTGCAAGTACTACAGCACTGGTGTGAGCATCAATGTCTTGATTTGGGTCAGAATCTTCTGCTTTGTGCACTATGTGCTCAGCCTTCTTGGCCTTTCACTGCTATGATTCTGAAACTGGTGCTGTCTTCTCCCTGTTGCTGAAATACTTGCTTCTAGATGATGGCAAAGAGGAAACACTTTATGAAAGATGAGACTTTCGATTAAGTTGTAGGCTCTAGTTGAAAGGACAACATAAACACTTTATTTACCCTCTCAGAGATGCTTTCTCCCTCTTTTAGAGACTTGTAACCCTTTCCCTGCAGGGGTGATATGATGTACTATGTAACAGTTCATGGTCAGCTGTTTGATCAATCTGAAAGCAAAGATGGTGCGACAATTTACTAGCTGTGTGACTGCTCAAAATAAGCCTATCACAGGTTTCAATTTTCTTGTCTCTAGAATAGGGACAAGAATTATGACACACCTTTGTATTTTGGGAAATATGCTGCCAAAGACATTGCCAGTTAAAATATGATATTTAGAATAATTTTGTGTGTATTGAACTAGATTTCTTAGACCTGATTAGACATAAACTTTTATCACATTGGATTTTTATACATGAATAAAATGAAATGAAAAAACATAAGATGGATAAATTGGTCCAAGTATCTGTGAACCTTGTTCACTTTCAGCATCTGACTTTTCTGAATCACTTTTCGATTCACAATTCATGTACATCTGTTTTCGCTCACACAATGTAGTTCTCTGGGTCATCCAAAAGATTGGCGATTCAGTATTTCTTAACATAATACATAAAAGAACTGACAGCTATTGGTGCTGGATTCCTATACTGGCTTAGGTATTACAGACAGCCAATTTACTTTTGATTCCTGTTGCAGGAAAGTTGTTTAAAACGTATGAATTGCCATCTTTCCTTTCCGATATCCGTCACCACTTGGTTCCTGTGACTTTAAAGAGTGTTTCATTATTGTTTCTGAGGTTTTCCCTCAAACTTCTGACACTGAATCTGAAGTTTTATTCTGGCATTTTTGATGTTCATGAATGCACAGGTAATGGTATCCACATCAGCGTTGCCACCTAACTAACAAAAATCATGAAACATTATGATTGTGAAGCACATCCAGACAGCAAAGACATTTCACATTAAAATGTGAAAATAAAAGTGTGTCTTAGAATTGATGAATGGTAGTAATACTTATCTCACGGGTTGTATTAAAAAGATGAATGTATGGTCAATGTGTATGAAGTATGCAAGTGCTCCTGTCACTTACCTCATTTTACCAGTTAAAACATTAATACAGATCTCCAGATATTATTTTACATCTTTATAGGGGAGGGATTATTAGTCACAAATCTTGATATCCAACATATTTTAACTGAATTGTGTCTCTGATGGAAAAAACAGAAAACATAACTCCAAAGCAATTTCAAAGTAAACTGATTTTAGTTATTTATTGTTTTCTGTAACAATAATGTACCTTCTTAAGTGGTTGAAACTATTTATGAAGTTCCAGTTCCTTCTCTCTTCTCACATTGCAAGTCACCTGTGAAAAAATCTCTTCTCTGGAGAGACTTCCCTCCAATTACCATAGCTTGTCACATGGTTGAATCAAGTGTGATGTGGTTGATTGGAAGATGCCAATTAAACAGAGGTAAAGAGGACAATTCCTCTAATATAAGTAGAAAGATCACAAACTTAGATAAATGGAGATGGCCATGCAAAGCATTTTCCCATCAGAGGGTAAAGTTCTCCACAGGCAGCCATCTGCTGATGGTACTGCAGGGCCGTGTGGAAAATCACAATGGGAATGAAGAAGCTTAAACTGGCTTCTTCTTAAGGCAGGATTTCTATGACTTTGTGTCACAACATTCTGAGACCAAAGTCTTCCCTTAAAACGACTGTGTCAGAATACCAGGATGTCTTATCTTGTTAGTATTTCCCTAACTGTCTTATCATTCAGTAATTAGTGTGGGGCAGCTCCAGTACAATCTGGACAAATATAGCAGGCAGAGATGAATCACCAAGTCAGCTCAGACACCCTGGGATATGACAATCCTAAACAGTACTGAGCCTTATAGTCTCCCTGCTCCTTGTAGGAGCAAGACTCAGCAACCCCACGGCAGTATTAGGTCAGCAAATCTATCTTTTATTCCTTTTCTTATACATAGTCCACATTTCAAGCAGAAATCAGAATTACTATATTCCTACAATTGCTGCTTAAACTACTCAAGAGGGCAAACATTGGCTAAACAAAGCAATCCCATGGACTTCCAACATTCCTCCCTTTTCAGGAGGAATCGGCCATCTTCATTAGGGTCATGGCTTTGCACTAGCAAACATTACTTTAAACAACACTTCAGCATTTTCAGGCTCACTTGGCTCCAAAGAACTGTTATTAATATTTTCTTTTTGATCCTTGAGTTATCCCTGTGTTGGTATAGATGGTCTCTCTTTGGGCAGACCTCTTAATTCTTTATCACCAACTTGGAGCACCTGTGAAAGTATACACTTTTCTTCCTATTCCAAGGTAGAAGTTTATTTTATTTTGTTTTGCTTTGTTTTCTGACCTAAGACATGAATCTGCTCATCTACTAAGGATTCAATTTCTTTAGGTACAGAACACTGATAAAGAATAAATGTGTATAATTTCCAATGAGTACACGAAAACTCCAGAGAAGAAGCTTTAAAAAAAAAAACAAAACTGTAGTACCCAGAAGGGCTTACACAATTGCATATATCTGTAAAGATACCCTGAGCTATTCCCGTAAGAGCTGTGCATTTTACTGTATATAAATTGTACTGAAACAAGAAAGAAATGCTGTGGTGGTGAAACACAAAAATTGAATTTTGTTAAATGATTGTGATTTGAGGTTGGTTCTTTCACTTTAAGTTCCTTTTATTTCTCTAGAAGATTTCAGTAATTATTTTTTTCTTTCAACAACTTTAATATATCCTGTTATATGTTTAGATGCCAAAAATGTTTTCAAATTTGAGTATGGTCCCTGAGTTTAGAAAACTGGACAGCTACGTGTAAAAGAATGAAATTAGAACACTCCCTACACCATACAAAAAAATAAACTCAACATGGATTAAAGACCTAAATGTAAGGCCAGACACTATAAAACTCTTAGAGGAAAACAGAGGCAGAACACTCTTTGACATAAATCACAGCAAGATCTTTTTTGGTCCAGCTACTAGAGTAATAAAAATAAAAATAAAAACAAAAATAAACAAATGAGATCTAATTAAACTTAAAAGCTTTTGCACAGCAAAGGAAACCATAAACAAAACAAAAAGACAACCCTCAAAATGGGAGAAAATATTTGCAAATGAAGCAACCAACAAGGGATTATCTCCAAAATATACACACAGCTCATGCAGCTCAGTATCAAAACAACAAAGAACCCAATCAAAAATTGGGTGGGAGATCTAAATAGACATAAAGATGGCCCAAAAGCACATGAAAAGATGCTCAATATCACTAATTGTTAGAGAAATGCAAATCAAAACTATAATGAGGTATCACCTCACACCGGTCAGAATGGCCAACATCAAAAAATCTACAAACAATAAATGCTGGAGAGGGTGTGGAGAAAAGGGAACCCTCTTGCACTGTTGGTGGGAATGTAAATTGGTACAGCCACTACGGAGAACAGTATGAAGGTTCCTTAAGAAACTAAAAATAGAATTACCATATGATCCAGCAATCTCACTCTTGAGCATATACTCGGAGGAAACCATAAGTCGAAAAGATACATGCACCCCAATGTTTATTGCAGCACTATTTACAATAGCCAGGACATGGAAGCAACCTAAATGTCTGTCAACAGAGGAACGAATAAAGAAGATGTGGTACATATATACAATGGAATATTACTCAGCCATAAGAAAAGAACAAAATAATGTCATATGCAAGTGACATGGATGGACCTAGAGACTGTGATACAGACTGAAGTAAGTTAGACATGGAAAGACAAATATATGATATCACTTATATGTGGAATCTAATAAAAAGGGTACAAATGAACATTTACAAAACAGAAGTAGAGTCACAGATGTAGAAGACAAACTTATGTTTACCAGGGGATTTGAGGGGAGGGATAAATTGGGATTGACATATACACACTACTATATATAAAATAGATAACTAATAAGAACCTGCTGTATAGCACAGGGAACTCTACTCAATACACTGTGATGACCTATATGAGAAAATAATCTAAAAAAAGAGTGGATATACGTATATGTATAACTGGTTCATTTTGCTGTGTACCTGAAACTAACACAACATAGTAAATCAACTATACTCCAATAAAGATTTTACAAAAAGAAGTATGTCTTTTCCCTTTTTTTATTGACTTTCTGTTCATGTATCAGAGAAATTGTTTACAAATATGCAGGTCCAGAGTATCCCTCTTGCCAGCATCACTTAGGCACAACTATTCAAAGAGAAATATCCAACTATCCTCTCAAAAATAAAAATAAACTTTTCTCCAAGGAGATATCAAAGAATCCCTAAGCATAAACGACCCTGGATCCAATGAAAACCCAATAAAAGTAAACAATTGCAATGAGAGAGAAAATATAGCCAAATACAGCCTTGAGTATTGTTTAGAACCATCTTTTAACTCTTCCTTCTCTTGGGCACCACTGCCATTATTTACCTTTGATCACAACAGATTTGGTACTAAGTTCCAACCTTTAAAAGGGATTGAGTACATACGGTTATTTTCTAATTCAGTGCATATACTTGTTCAACTTTTTAGCTAAAGATACTTATGAAGTAAGTAAATTGATATGAAGAATCAAACATTTAAAAATATTTCACTGAAATTCAAAGTAGAACATGTTCTTAGGTTACAATACTGGCTGTGTCCTACAAAAAATTCAAATTTTTAGTGCATTTGGATTTCACACATGTAATTGCAGTTTCAGGTTTGTGGTACATTTAGACGTCACACCATGACTTCATAAGTAAATTCTAAGTATAGTTGGTCCATTGCACTCCCACCACATAGAGAAAAAGTCACTTTCTTCAGTGATGAATAGGGTTGAATAACAACTCTAATTTGTTGAGTGTTGAGTAATAACCTCTGTGTGAAATACAGTTTTGCCAAAATCTAAACATGCCTACCATGCACTCATCTTTCTCCTCGGCCTAGAGTGAGGCCAGGGCAATAACTAATGCTTTTCTGTCAGGGGTCTGTTGTGGTTTAAGGCCAAAGAATGTAGTGGCCTCTAATTAATTAGACTGATAATTATGAATTATCAGTCTCTGGAGACTGATAATGATGAAGAGACTCATTTGCTTTAAATTTCCCAAAAGTTCTATGTGGAGCCACCTTGAAGCTTTGTTACTATCATTCTGAAGAGTTCCCCTGATTTCTCCAAGTGATTTCTCCTGCCTCATTCTATGTGAGTCGGGCTCCACATGCATCTCTTCCTTTTGGATTTTTTCATTTGTTTTATATGAGAGCCAGGAAACAGGTTTTATTTAATCAGATCGGGTCTGCTCCATTTTTCTAAAATGTTTATTTTGTTTAGGATTTTGCTGAATGAACAGCTCAGTAACATGGGCCTGTTCTCTTAACATCAACTCTTATATAAAACAAGACCACCTGCTTCTTTTCCAACTTATCTTTACATGACAGAAGAACACAGAATATCCAGTTAAATTCAAATTTTAGATAAATAACAAGAAGTTCTTACTATATTTATGTCCCAAATATTGAACGGAGCATATTTACACTAAAAATTCTTGATTGTTTTTTTCTGAAATTCAAATTTAACTGAGCCAGTTAAATTTGATATCCAACATATTTTAACTGAATTGTGTCTCTGATGGAGACTAAATCTGGCAACCCATCCACACGCAGTGAGCTAGCGCCCAGCATCTAGAAACATGTGGTTTGATAAGCAGATTTTTTCTTCACAGATATTCTAAAGGTAAACTTCAACACGTTACATATGCACTAGTATCAAGCGCAGCAAGCACGTTTGTAAAGCTACCCCGTGGCATATGTATTAGAATCTTGCAGTCGTGAAAAGTTACCGCAAGCTCGGCGGATTAGCAAAATAGAAATGTACCCTCTCACACCTGAGGACTGTCCCTGAGCAGAGGACAAACCATCTGAAAGCCGTGCTCCCTCAGGGGATCTGGAGCCTGATCGGTTCCTGCCTCTTTCAGCCTCTGGGGGGTCCTGGCATCCTTGGTTTGTGTCCTCATCACTCCAATCTCTGTCTCCATGATCACATTACCTTCTCCTCTTCTGTCTGAAATTTCCCTCTTCCTCCCTCGTATAAGGACAAGTGTGTGATTGCATTTAGGGCTTAGCCAGAAAACCCAGGATAAAATCCCCATTTTAAGACCTTTAACTTAATCCTAGGAGCAAAGTATTTGCCAAATAAGCTAAAATTCACAGGTTTCAGTGATTAGGATGTAGACAGCTTTGGGGGTGGGGGGGAGGCATTATTCAATCAAGCGCAGTGCAATTGTACAGAATTTTCAAACTTCAGTTGGTTGTAAGCTAGAATTTACCATTTTGGAGAGACTTATACCACTTGTTAGTAGTTGTTAAACTGTAGTTCTAAACATGGCAGTTTGTGAGTCAAAATCTTCTGGATCAGAATCTCCATGGATAGAGTGCGGGGATTAACACTGAAGCAAACTCTCCAGTGATATGTGGCTACACTAAACTGGGGGACAAATGAATAAGAACAGGAATCATGAAATGAGCTGTTTCAGTTCCAATCCGGACTCCACTTACTAGATGTTAAACTCATATTAATTCTGTTAGCTTTCATTTTCTCTTTTGTAATAAGAAACTGGTGATTATACCTAAATTATACGTTTTTGGGTAAGATTAAGGGAAACAATGTAAAGTACTTAGCACGAGGTCTAGCTTATAGAAAACGCTCAGTAAATATTAGCTGCTTTATCGGAATTAATAGTATTACTGCTATTATTATTACTCTGAACTAGTTGTAGATAAAGAGAGTACAAAAGAAAGCATTCTAATAAAGGTTCATTTCAATAGTCTGAGTTCCTGACAGCTGAAAATGAATTTATAGAATAAGCACAAGCTTGCAAGTAATTCATTTAAATGCTTCAAATGTATAAACTATGTGTACTCATGACTTGCTGTACAGCAGATAGAAAAAGATATTTTTAGAAGTATAATCCCTATAGAATATGCAGTAATTACACTGTTCCATCTTTGATACTGACTTAAAAAAATGTTTGTAATGAGAAAATAATTTTAAACATAATGCTGAAATCAAAAATGCTTCACATTCACTATGCTGTGGTGAAAATATCCTTTCTTTAATAGAACATATTCAATTTATTTAAAAACCAAAAATTAATTTAAAAAATATTTTCTCTATTCTAAAACTTTAAAAATTAGTGGCAATATAAATTCATATATTTAACAACAGAATCCCTAAGCTAATGTATTTTCAAGTAAAAATGGAATTAATAAACATATGTCAACACATTTGAGTTCTCTAAACCCCAGTTTAGTGTATATAAATGTACATATCTTGCTAAGTCTGTAACAGTGAGATTATGAAAATAAAGCATTTCTGTAATTATTGAAAGGTACTTTACATTAGATCGATTTCATGACCCCACCCAACTCACACTATTACTGCAGATAAATTTTACCACAATCCTTTGGGGAATTCAATTACACAATGCAAATGAGGTTACATATTTCAAACTCAATTACACATTTCCCTAGAAAAATATATAAAATAACACACCTCTGGAAAGTATATATATAATATATATTATATATATATTTAATTAATTCTAAATATATTTACCAAATAATTTATTAAGATTGCCATGTTTACTGTATTAGTCAGCTGGGGCTGCTATAACAAAATATCACAGACTGTGTGGCTTAAACAACAGAAGTTTATTTTCTCATACTTCTGGAGGCTGGAAATACAAGATCAAGGCATCAGCAGGTTTGATATTTCCTAAGGCCTCTCTCTTTGGCTTACAGAGGGCCGCCTTCCCTCTGTCTCCTCACATGGCCTTTTCTCTGTGTGTACCCACTCCTGGTGCCTCGTCCTCTTCTTATAAGGACATTAGTCCTACGGGATTAGGGCCTCACTTTTATGACTTCATTTAGCCTTAATTACCTCCTTAAAGGCCCTGTCTCCAAATACAGTCACATTGGGGGTTATGACTTCAACTTATGAATTTTTCTGGGGGGGAGTGGGGAATCACAAAACAGTCCAAACATTTATCAAATAATTATGTTAAAAAATTAAAATCATTTTTTGATATTTAATTTTCCTTAGGAATTTACAATGGTACATGAGTGTAAATAAGGATGATAGGACTTACGGTGTTCATCACTGCTGTTCACCAAACATTAATGGCTCTCTGCCTTTTGGGCATGAAATAGCATTGACATCTTAGGACCACTGTGGTTTAGAGAGACCATGCGACTAGTTTTGTTTAGTGAGTGGATAAGAGATATTAAAGATGTCACTTCCAAACCAAGAGTTTTATAACTGTTGGTATATGCCAAAATGCAATTCCTCTGCCATACAGAAGAGCAATATACTACACAGTGGTAGTAAAGATCCAGCTGTATCATGCTGCAAAACCTAACCTATCCCAGCTGATACAGGAATTGGTACAAGAAGTGGGTTCTGATACAGCCAAAAAAAAATTAATACATAATATATGTGGCATAGGCAATGAAGAGACAGTTATTAGAGGTAGATAGAGCAATAGTCATCTATGTATATATAATGGAAAAACATTTGTCAAAGGTATGTCATGTATATAATAACTTTGTGTCCGTGGGGAATATATATTATTAGCATGGGGTGAATGCCATTGGCTATTTTTGGCAAAGTGATATGAGAAAGATACTAACCTAGAAATGAACTGGCTGGTTTGTAAGCATGGACCTCAAGGGGACAATATAGGAAATCTTTGAACAACTATATATCACAAAAGTGATAATTTAGATAAAAGGGAACAATTCCTTGAAAGACAAAAATTACCAAACCTCACACAGTGAAAAATAGATAATCTAAATAGGATTTAGATTTGTTGACCAACCCTACCAACCATTCATGACTTAAAAAAAAGTCTCTCCACAAATTAGGAATAGAAGAGAACTTCCTCAATTCATTAAGGAATATCTACCAGCTCCTTCCTTATAAACCTCTTTTTCTGTATCCTCCTCCTTTCTTTCATTCTCATATTAAATCTTTAGATTTTAACTGGAAATTGCCCCCTGCCATATTATAAACTGAGTTAAAAGAACAATATCAAATTTGTAAAAAATATTTATAATCGTGATTGCAATCCTATTGTATTAGGTAAGCATTGCAATCCTATTGTATTGGGTAAGCATTTAATTTCTCATTACACTCAACATTTCAGAGAGCGATTAATAGGCAGAAAATTTATTTAATGTCTGTACCACAAAATTTTAACGAGGACTTTTATGTTCATGGTCAAGATAAATCTATGGTTATCTAGTCCCAAAGAAGGGACCAAGATAGAAAAAAGTTTTGCTGAAGACCTGAAAAATAAGTAAATTGTGTCACTAGAATATTTGGATGCATGCTGAAGAAATTTTGTGATGGCTACCTCTTCTAAACAATCTCTCTTTGAAACCATTTTGTATCCATGTGTTAAATGTACCCTTGAAAGGGAATAGAAACTTCTAACTTGATGTGTCTGATTACCAGTCACAGGTCAATAACATAATGTCTGCTTCTCAGGTATATGACTTGTTATTTTTGAATGATTCATGCCGGAAACACTGGGAAGTTGGCTCTAATCGCTGAGCTACCAAGTTTAACCCATACCAACTGATAAAATAAGATAATCTTCCAGCTGTAACAGATTTATAATCATGGTAAATAAACCAGCATCTGCCCTTAAAAACCTAATTATATTGGGCTGGCCAAAAAGTTCCTTCGGGTTTTTCTGTAACATATTACAAAAAACCTGAATGAACATTTTGGCCACCCCAATATAAACATTTTTTCATGTACTGTATGTAAAATCCTTCTCCCTAATACTGCTTTGACCCGACACACTCTATCATCTTCTTGTGACTTCCTTCATTAACAAGTTAATATACTTTGACACTTGCTCAAGCTCAATTCTTCTAAGAAATTTTGCTCTAACAATCCATAATCCACACACTCCATCAACTGATGATATTGCCTCCGAATTCCAAGAGAATAAAATGAAGTTGTCGAGTAAAAATCATTTCATTACCCCCTACTCTTCACTCATCTACAAAGCTATAATTATCTGTCCTCAAAATTATATGCTTTCCTGCAGCGTCAAATGAAAAACTGTTCCTTGTATTCTAGGTGTATCCCTGTAGTACTTGTGTACTTGATTCTTTCCAAAAACAATACTCCTAGAGACTCATTATCCTCCAAAACATTTATTCTTATTCCTACATGATTTACCTGTACCTCTATATAGGCTTCTTCCTATGGCTTTTAAATATAATCAAACAAGGAGAAACCACTATCCCATCCGGTGGGCACTGATCCTAGGCTATAACTGAATCTACTATGTATTATGACCCTTTTTCCTCATTCCTACCCCTTTGGCTTGACATAAAAAAAAAAAAAAAGTGAGAAGAAAGTCCCACTGCAGGTTTCCAAAGCCAATATTGGTCCAGGCAACAGGAGGACAAAAATCTTAAATTTCAAGTTGAATTAAGCATGGATCTGTATTTAGTCTGGACTATAGTTTTTATTGGTTTGAAGACTTTCATTATATGAGATTGAAAATCAAACTATGGAGTATTCCTGAGATCTTATCCAAGAGGTGAGAAAGAAAGAACCAGCAAAACAATTTTAAAGGTATAGCAGAAAAAAATAAGGTTGTTTCTTTTTGCACACTCTGAGTCCAGCTTACTTAGTAGTTCTTTTACATTAAATGTTTACAACTCTTATTCATTCAACCAATATTTACTTCATGCTTACTGTGTGCTAGACATATGTTACAATGTGAGTGATAACAGACATGGAACTTTAATCTAGTAGGGGAAACAGAAATTTAACAACATCACCCCAGTAACCATGCAATTACAACTGTGATTTATGTAGTGAAAGAAAATATATGGGTTTTTTTAAACACCTTTATTGGAGTATAATTGTTTTACAATGCTGTGTTAGTTTCTGCTGTATAACAAAGTAAACCACCTATACGTATACATATATCCCCATATCCCCTTGAGAGGCATAAACTGGGGACTAATACACCCTAAGGAAAAATAAAGAAAATTTAGACTTAAAGCATAACCAGATTAAAGAGAAGGAATGAAGCATATTCAAGTGAAACTGCATGTATGACTGTCCTGGTGCTGAAAAGGGCATTTTAGGGAATGGAAACAAAGCCATTGTAATGAGCAGATGGATTTGGCAGGAGATGAGGATTGAGAATTAGGTTGATTAATATGGGACGAATCGTGCAAGACTTAAAATATTTTCAAGGTTGTCCTAATAGTGCTGAGGACCTTTAAAGGTTTTGACCAAGGTAAAGACATGAATGAATTTGCCTTGTAAAACAACTACTTGAGCTGCAGCATGGCTAATCACTAGGAGGTGACAAGGATAAAAATGGACGAAAGAGAGTTTCATTTAGTCATTTGCAGTAGAGGTCATTGTAGATCAGACAGGGAGAGTGCCAATGAAGATGGAGAAAAAGGAATGTATTCAAAAGACATCGCTGATATAAAATGGGCAGGATTTGATGAAAGATAAGCTATAAGGAAAGAAAGTTATGGGGGATTTTTGGTGTGGGTGCATCAAGGAGGTGTTTATGAAATGGAGAATCCTGAGAAAGGAGGTTTGGAGTTGAAGTATGGGGGGGAAATGCAGAGTTTAGTTTTGCCGTATTAAACGTAAGATGCTTACAAAATATCTAAGTGAAGGTGGACACACATGGCTAGACCTCAGTAACTTACTGGGACAGAGACATAAGTTTGGTGGTAACTGGCATTAGAGGGATCATATTTAACTCCAAAAAGTGGGTGAGATAACCATGGGAACAGAGACACGGAGAAAACGAAAATGTAGTCTAAGAACAAGGTCCAAGGATACTCCAGAATGTATCAATAAAGTAGAGAAGGAGGAGCCTGAAGAGAATGACCTAGAAAGGAAGAAGAAAGGCAGTAAAGTGTGAGATCATGAAGCCAAAAAGAAAGATGTATTTCAAGGATAAAATATGCAACTGTGAGGTCAAGAAATTGAAAAATGTATTCATTGGATATTTGCCTCATTAAGACATTGGAGGAGCATCACAAAAAGTAATTTTTACAGAGTGAAGAGGGAAAGACCCAGATTAGAGTGGGCTCAACAGTGAATGGAAAATGATGAAGTAAAGAGAGTATCTTCAACTTCTGCATAAGAAGGGTGATCACAGTCTTTGCTAGAGAGCTCTGAGTTATCGCTTTTGTTAAGGCGAAGTTACAACTAGCTTCCCCTTTTGAACTAAAAATGTTCTCATTGTATGGTCACCCTATAATGGTAGGAAGCGGTTGAGATATAAATGATGTGATTATTAGAGTGCAAGAAAGATCTACGATTATCCAAAAAATAATAATCAGCAAATTGAAAATCTTAAGAAATATACCGTTCTGGATAGTTGAAATTTTCCCTATGGATTTTTCATCATTACAATGTTTTGTTATGTCATAGGTTTAATGGGAATCTTCCTGAAACATATTAAATATTCTCTTACCTTCTAAAATAAAGAAGAATGAATGTGATATAATCTTTCTGGATCCTTAGCTTATGATCATATGCTGATTTATACTATAATACCCTTGAAAGGATTTCCTTGAAGTTTGTAGGGATATTAGTCATTCTCCAAATTTTATGTGTATGTATTCATTTAGGCTTGTGTGTGGATAATGGGATGGAAGTGTGTGGGTGATTGATGTGGAATATATATGAAACAGGGTGCACGAGAGTGGGAAGGGAGTGGGAAGAGTGGGGAAAATATGGAATAAAATGGTAATTTCAAGGTGGGTTGGGGAGAGAAGAGAGCAGGTGTGCTGATGCATGTGAATATTGATATGTGTGTGTATTAAAAGGTGTATGTGTTGGGGTTGTGAATAATATGTGTATGTTTATATTGGTTGTGGTCTGTGTATTTATGTATAGTGGTTGGGTGTATTATCTACATGCATGTCGGGATTTAGAATAGTATATATATTAAGATGAGGTATTGCGTGCATACTGGGATTGGTGTGTGTGTGTGTGTGTGTGTGTGTGTGTGTGTGTTTGAAAGAGTGTCTATGCATTAAGTTGGATGTTTATAGGTGGGTGTTACACGTGCTGTGTGGGCACATGTGTGCCTGTTGAAATGTGTTAGTGTGTAAGGGGATGCATGAGTATTTGTCTTCATTTATTGTCTTTTCCTTTGTTTTTAACTTCTCATTGCAACCAATATAATTGATTGGTTACAGTAGATATAAATTTCTATATTTAATTTGCTGTAGGACATAAAATCAAATACTCATGCATGTTAAAATTATATGTAAAATAGGACAATACCCTTTGAATAATGACTTGGCATTCTTATTAGCAAAATTTGTAAGTTAAACCAGTGTGACAAAGAATTGGTGGCTCAGGGATTTTCCTTTGTTCATTTAAAATTCTCAGCTTAGTTGTGGAATGAGTTTTTGTAAAGTACTTCTACAGAAATCACATAAACAAAATGGTCCCCATACATAATACACCTTAGAAAATTTTTGAAGAAAATCTCACAACACATTTAGATAATGGCAAAACTATCATGGCAAAGGAAGAACTGGTCAATATATAGCAATATATAGCATAAACAGCATAAACAGCAGGATCTTTGACGGTCCAAAACAGAATATAAATTTTATCTTATTTCCAACTTTTACCAAAATATTTGTCTTTGAGATTTTTTTGACTAGCATTTCCCAGCTGGCTACTAGCCAATATCCCCTCTTCTTTTCAGCAAAATTTATAGCTCCTCCTAGACCACTAGTATTGAGAAAATTAGGGGAATGCTTGGCTGTGATTTCTGGGATGTGTGACCTGCATATAACTAGCCGTAGTGAGGTTTATAATAAAACCAGATGGAAAATATACATGCAAGGAAATGCAAGATTTAAGAGCACAAGTAAAATCAAAGAGAGATGTCAGGGTCATTACAAAAATTCCCAACCATTGACAATGTTCTTCTCTCCTAAACAGATAAAATAATAAAAATTAATCAGCTTGAGTGGAGGCTCAAAAGGCATGAAAGGGCCAACTGGAACAACTTAAGCTGAAGCTGCAAGTTCAGGCAGAGAAACTGTCTGATTCAGAGACCTTGGCACAATCCATTTTACCTGACAGTTCAAGAAAGATTTGTAGTAACAAAATCACATTAGGGAATAGAGAACAAAGCACCAGAGGAGAACAAATAAGAAACTTAGCTTTCACACCAAGGCCAGAGCTAACAGTAAGTTGTTTTAGTTTACTGGATTCACAGATGGAATGAAAGTATGTTTCCAGTAAGTACCACTGAGGGATTCATGGGTGCATATTAATACCAATCTTCAAGTACTCTGCTGAGATGACTCAGCTTTAATGTGGTGTCCATTTCCAAATTTAAATTTTCGTAGGCATTCCAAAAGACACTGATGCTATAGCCTCCTGAGATACTGGGGGAGAAACTTGTATCACAAATGGCAAAATAACAAATCCTAAATTATTTAGATGTTGGTAGTCCTGTCACTGAACTGTTAGGGTTCTAATTATTCACTTTCTCTCCTACTGATCATTTGCTTCAGATCATTTCCTTCATCAAAAGACAGGTCAGGACCAAACAATTAATTTGCTTATCATAATGAAAAGTTTGGATAGGAAAAATGGTTTAAATCAGAGGATGGCAAATATTTATCTGCAAATGGACAGCTAGTGAATATTTTTATAATTTGTGAGCAAAAGTTTCTGTTGCAAATATTCATCTCTGCCATTGTACCATGAAATCAGTCATAAACAATGTAAATAAATGAGCATGGCTATGTTCCAATAAAACTTTATTTACAAAAACAAGTGCTGGTTGATAAAGAAGTCTACCATGCATTTAAAGAAGAATTGCCACCAATTTTAATCAAGTTTCCCATAAAATAAAAAAGGAGGGAATCTTTCTCAATTTACTTTATGAGGCCAGTGTTACCTCAATCTCGATACCAGAAAATGACAGTGCAATGGATGAAAACTACAGACCAAAAATCTCTCATGAACTTAGATATTTAAAACTTCAACAAAATATTTGAAAATCAAATCAAGCAGTATAAAAATAACTATACAACATAGCCAAGTGGGATTTATCCAGGTTTGCAAGGCAGGTTCACCATTCAAAAATCTATCAATGTAATTCACCATATCAGTAAGTTAAAGAAGAAAATTTATATGACATTAATTGATGCATAAAAATCATATAATAACATGAAGTTATTAAGAATCTACCATACAAATAACCAAACTCCTAGATATATTACAATGCCCCAAAATACTGTGTAAAACATGGTCATTACTCAAACATCTAGCTGCTTATAGTATTTCTGGAAAAGCAATGCATCAAAAAAATATATATATGCATGGAGTGCAAGAAGTTAATGCAGAATTCTGAGAAGAAAGAAATAATTGTGTGATTAGTTAATTAGTGATGGCTTTGTAGAGAGTGTATAATTATATTTTATGAGAGAAATGTAATTATTTGTTTAGCATAATGGTAAATGTAATAGTTAAAATAAAAACAGGGTAAGTAAATAGGAATGGATTATCAGATGAGATAATATCCATATTAATATATTCCACTATAATATTCCAACATTAGCAGTGCATAATATGAGATTAAAATATATATTCTCACCAAAGCAATCTTGAGAAAGAAGAACAGAGCTGGAGTTACCACACTCTCTGCTGTCAGACTATACTACAAAGCTACAGTAATTCAAACAGTATAGTACTGATACAAAAACAGACACATAGATCAATGGCACAGAATAAAGGGCCTAGAAATAAACCCATTCACGTATGGTCAATTAATCTACAACAAAAGAAGCAATAATATACACTGAGAAAAAGACAGTCTGCTCAATAAATTGTGCTGAGAAAACTGGACAGCTACACATAAAAGAATGAAATTAGAACATTTTCTCACACCACACACAAAAATAAACTCAAAATGGATTAAAGACCTAAATGTAAGACCAGAGAAAAGGAAACTCCAAGAAGGAAACATAGGCTGATCAGTCTTTAACATAAATCACAGCAATAGTTTTTGGATCTGTCTCCTTAGGCAAAGGAAACAAAAGCAAAATAAACAATTGGGACCTAATTGAACTTAAAAGTTTTTGCACAGTGAAGGAAACCATCAACAAAATGAAAAGACAACCTACTGAATGGGAGAAAATATTTGCAAATAATATAACCTATAAGGAGTTAATATCCAAAATATCTGAAGAGTTCATACAACTCAGTATCAAAAAAAAAAAAATGATTCAACAATGGGCAGAAAACCTGAATAGACATTTTCTTAAAGACATATAGATGACCAACAGGCACATGAAAAGATGCTCAATATTGCTAATCATCACAGAAATGCAAATCAAAACCACAATGACGTATCACCTCACACCTGTCAGAAAGGCTATCATCAAAAAGACCATAAATAGCAAACGTTGACAAGGATGTTGAGAAAAGGCAACCCTTGTACACTGTTGGTGGGAATGTAAATTAGTGCAGCCACTATGGAAAACAGTGTAGAGGTTCCTCAAAAAACTAAAAATAGAACTACCATATGATCCAGCAATTCCACTCCTGGGTATATATCTGAAGAAAACAAAAGTGCTAATTCAAAAAGATAAATGCACTGCAATGTTCATAGCAGCATTATTTACAATAGCCAAGATATGGAAGCAACCTAGGTGCCCATCAAGAGATGAATGGATAAAGAAGATGTGGTATACACACACACACACACACACACACACACAAAGGAATACTACCGAGCCATAAAAAAGAATGAAATTTTGCCATTTACAACAAGATGAATGGACGTGGAGAGTATTATACTTAATGAAATAAGTCAGACAAAGACAAATGCTGTATGTTATCACTTATATGTGAAATCTAAAAAATAAAACAAAGGAATGAATCTAAAAAAATATTCTCTATGTACATTAATCATGAATGTATCTGACTTTATATTTTAAAGTCAAAATGTATTTTAAACCTTTTGACACAAATCTGAAAGACTATATTTTTGTTTACATATACTTAGCTGCATTCAGATACTGTTTACTAGAGAAGCATAAGTAATTGGTCTATTTTTCATTAGGTACAATATAAGCCTCAAATATGAATAGAAGTCCAGCAAGATACTCAGTCTGCACTAGGTAAATACTAGTTTAATTATGAATCTTTTAAATCATTTTTTAGAGAAATAATCAAATAGCACATATATATGTATATATTTGTCTCACCAGACATATGTCTATTAAACATATATGTACACATATATATGTGCTGTTTGAATCTCTCTCTAGATATATGTATATGTATATTTAATAGACATATATCTGGACAGACATATATATGGAATGCAAAATATAATAACAAACATATTTGGCCAAAGGAATAATATGTATAGTTAATACTAAATGTTTACATCCAAATGTGAAATATGATATCATGATTATGGTCATTGCTAATAATATTTAAACAAGAAAAATGAGGTAAGATAGAATCGTGGGTAGAACAAAACTGAAAGTTCACCAAGAGACAGTTAAAGCATTCAAGAAACCTGTATTTCCAATATAGGTGGTTGCAACACTTTTTAGGTAAGAGAGACCCTTCTTCTCTTAAGAGTCAAAAATTACTCATTTTGACCAACAGCCATGAAAGGATCAACCGAAATTCCATTTGAGCTATTAAGAGAGTAAAGTAAAAGAACCAGTAAAAATTAATAAGGAAAATGGTAATCCAACCCTAGAAGCTAAATCCCTTCACTGAACCCAAAGTTGGGACTACAGCAGAAGCAATAAGAATGCTAATGGACCTTAAAACAATTGTAAAAATTGTGCAAGCATTGTGGAGAGACAGAAAAAGTGTTAAAGGAAAATAACTTTGGGTTCAAGATAGCGGAGTGGAAGGATGTGCTCTCACTCCCTCTTGCAAGAGTACCAGAATCACAAATAACTGCTGAACAATCATCGACAGGAAGACACTGGAACTCACCAAAACAGATACCCCACACCCAAAGACAAAGGAGAAGCCATAATAAGACCAGAGAAGGGGTGCAATCACAATAAAATTAAATCCCATAACTACTGGGTGGGTGACTCACACACTGAAGAACACTTAAAACACAGAGGTCCACCCACGGAGTGAAGGTTCTGAGCCCAACACCAGGCTTCCCAACATAGGGGTCCGGCAACAGGAGGAGGAATTCCCAGAGAATCAGACTTTGGAGGCTAGTGAGATTTGATTGCAGGACTTCGACAGGACTGGGGGAAACATAGACTCCACTCTTGGAGGGCAAACACAAAGTAGTGTGTGCATCAGGACCCAGGGGAAGGAGCAGTGACCCCACTGGAGACTGAACCAGACCTACCTGCTAGTGTTGGAGGGTCTCCTGCAGAGGTGGGGGGTGGCTGTGTGGCTGTGGTTCACCGTGAGGACAAGGACACTGGCAGCAGAAATTCTGGGAAGTACTCCTTGGAGTGAGCCCTCCCAGAGTCTGCCATTAGCCCCACCAAAGATCCCAGGTAGGCTCCAGTGTTGTATCGCCTCAGGCCAAACAACCAACAGGGAGGGAACCCAGCCCCACCCATCATCAGACAAGTGGATTAAAGTTTTACTGTGCTCTGCCCACCAGAGCAACAGCCACCTCTACCCACCAGTCCCTCCCATCAGGAAACTAGCTAGAGCCTCTTAGATAGCCTCATCCACCAGAGGTCAGACAACACAAGCAAGAAGAACTACAATCCTGAGCCTGCACATTCACAGAAAGATAGACAAGATGAAAAGGCAGAGGGCTCTGTACCACATGAAGGAAAAAGATAAAGCCCCAGAAAAACAACCAAACGAAGTGGAGATATGGAACCTTCCAGAAAAAGAATTCAGAATAATGATAGTGAAGATGATCCAGGACCTTGGAAAAAGAACGGAGGCAAAGATCAAGAAGATGAAAGAAATGTTTAACAAAGAGCTAGAAAAATTAAAGAACAAGCAAACAGAGATGAATAATTCAATAACTGAAATGAAAACTACACTAGAAGGAATCAGGAGCAGAATAACTGAGGCAGAAGAACGAATAAGTGACCTGGAAGACAGAATGGTGGAAATCACTGCTGCAGAACAGAATAAAGAATGAAACGAAATGCAGACAGCCTAAGACACCTCTGGGACAACATTAAACATAACAATATTCACATTATAGAGGTCCCAGAAGGAGAAGAGAGAGAGAAAGGACCCAAGAAAAAATTTGAGAGATTATAGTCAAAAACTTACCTAACAGGGGAAAGGAAACACTCAAGCAAGCCCAGGAAGTGCAGAGTGTCCAATACAGGATAAACCCAAGGAGAAACACACAGAGACACATAGTAATCAAATTAGCAAAAATTAAAGACAAAGAAAAATTTATTGAAAACAGCAAGGGAAAAACGACAAACAACATACAATGGAACTCCCATAAGCTTAACAGCTGATTTCTCAGCAGAAGCTCTACAAGCCAGACATGACATATTTAAAGTGATGAAAGGGAAGAAACTACAACCAAGATTACTCTACCCAGCAAGGATCTCAATCAGATTTGATGGAGAAATCAAAAGCTTTACAGACAAGCAAAAGCTAAGAGAATTTAGCACCACGAAACCAGTTCTACTACAAATGCTAAAGGAACTTCTCTAAGTGGGAAACACAAGAGGAGAAAAGGACATACAAAAACAAACCCAAAACAATTAGGGAAAATGCTAAGAGGAACATACATATCGATAATTACCTTAAACACGAATAGATTAAATGCTCCAACCAAAAGACACAAGTCCACTGAATGGATACAAAAGCAAGACACATATATATGCTGTCTACAAGAGACCCACTTCAGACCTAGGGACACATACAGACTGAAAGTGAGGGGATGGAAAAAGATATT
Source organism: Phocoena sinus (assembly GCF_008692025.1). NCBI lineage: Eukaryota > Metazoa > Chordata > Mammalia > Artiodactyla > Phocoenidae > Phocoena > Phocoena sinus. The sequence goes on along the minus strand of NC_045776.1, from coordinate 8,776,847 downwards.
CCATGCAAATGGAAATCAAAAGAAAGCTGGAGTAGCAATATTCATATCAGATGAAATAGACTTTAAAATAAAGAATGTTACAGGAGACAAGGAAAGACACTACATAATGATGAAGGGATCAATCCAAGAAGAAGATATAACAATTAAAAATATATATGCTCCCAACATAGGAGCACCTCAATACATAAGGCAACTGCTAACAGCTCTAAAAGAGGAAATTGACAGTAACACAATAATAGTGGGAGAAATTTAACACCGCACTTACACCAATGGACAGATCATCCAAACAGAAAATTAATAAGGAAACACAAGCTTTAAATGACACAACAGACCAGATAGATTCAATTAATATTTATAGGACATTCCATACAAAAGCACTTTCTTCTCAAGTGCTCGCAGAACATGCTACAGGATAGATCACATCTTGGATCATAAATCAAGCCTCAGTAAATTTAAGAAAATTGAAATCATATCAAGCACCTTTTCAGACCACAACACTATGAGATTAGAAATCAATTACAGGGAAAAAATATAAAAAACACAAACACATGGAGGCTAAACAATATGCTACTAAATAACCAAGAGATCACTGAAGAAGTCAAAGAGGAAATCAAAAAATACCTAGAGACAAATGACAATGAAAACACGACGACCCAAAACCTATGGGATGCAGCAAAACCAGTTCTAAGAAGGAAGTTTATAGCAATACAAGCCTACCTCAAGAAACTCTCAAATAAACAATCTAACTTTACACCAAAAGGAACTAGAGAAAGAAGAACAAACAAAACCCAAAGTTAGCAGAAGGAAAGAAATCATAAAGATCAAGCAGAAATAAATGAAATAGAAACAAAGAAAACAAAAGCAAAGATCAATAAAACTAAAAGCTGGTTCTTTGAGAAGATAAACAAAATTGATAAACCATTAGCCAAACTCATCAAGAAAAAGAGGGAGAGGACTAAATCAATAAAAGTAGAAATGAAAAAGAATTTACCACAGACACCGCAGAAATACAAAGCATCCTAAGAGACTACTACAAGCAACTCTATGTGAATAAAATGGACAACCTGGAATAAATGGACAAATTCTTAGAAAGGTGTAACCTTCCAAGACTGAAGCAGGAAGAAATAGAAAATATAAACAGACCAATCACAAGCACTGAAATTGAAACTGTGATTAAAAATCTTCCAACAAACAAAAGTCCAGGACCAGATGGCTTCACAGGTGAATTCTATCAAACATTTAGAGAAGAGCTAACACTGATCCTTCTCATCCTCCTCTAAAAAACTGCAGAGGAAGGAACACTCCCAAACTCATGCTATGAGGCCACCATCACCCTGATACCAAAACCAGACAAAGATACTACAAAAAAAGAAAATTACAGACCAATATCACTGATGAATATAGATGCAAAAATCCTCAACAAAATACTAGCAAACAGAATCCAACAACACGTTAAAAGGATCATACACCATGATCGAGTGGGATTTATCCCAGGATGCAAGGATTCTTTAATATGCACAAATCAAACAATGTGATACACCATACTAAAAATCTGAAGAAGAAAAACCATATGATTATCTCAGTAGATGCAGAAAAAGCTTTTGACAAAATTCAACACCATTTATGATAAAAACTATCCATAAAGTGGGCATAGAGGGAACCTACCTCAACATAATAAAGGCCATATACAACAAACCCACAGCAAACATCATTCTCAATGGTGAAAAACTGAAAGCATTTCCTCTAAGATCAGGAACAAGACAAGGATGTCCACTCTCACCACTATTATTCAATATAGTTTCGGAAGTCCTAGCCACGGCAATCAGAGAAGAAAAAGAAATAAAAGGAATACAAATTGGAAAAGAAGAAGTAAAACTGTCACTGTTTGCAGATGACATGATACTATACATAGAGAATCCTAAAGATGCTACCAGAAAACTACTAAAGCTAATCAATGAATTTGATAAAGTAGCAGGATACAAATTTAATGCACAGAAATCTCTTGTATTTTTATACACTAATGATGAGAAATCGGAAAGAGAAACTAAGGTAACACTCCCATTTACCATTGCAACAAAAAGAATAAAATACCTAGTAATAAACCTACCTAGGGAGACAAAAGACCTGTATGCAGAAAACTGTAAGACACTGATAAAAGAAATTAAATGTGATACAAACAGATAGAGAGATATACCATGTTCTTGGATTGGAAGAATCAACATTGTGAAAATGACTATACTACCCAAAGCAATCTACCGATTCTATGCAATCCTTATCAAATTACCAATGGCATTATTTACAGAACTAGAACAAAAAATCTTAAAATGTATATGGAGACACAAAACAACCGGAATAGCCAAAGCAGTCTGAGGGAAAATAACAGAGCTGGAGAAATCAGACTCCTTGACTCCAGATTACACTACAAAGCTACAGTAATCAAGACAATATGGTACTAGCATAAAAACAGAGATATAGATCAATGGAACAGGATAGAAAGCCCAGAGATATACCCACGCACCTATCGTCAACTAATCTATGACAAAGGAGGCAAGGATATACAATGGAGAAAAGACAGCCTCTTCAATAAGTGTGCTGGGAAAACTGGACAGCTACATGTAAAAGAATGAAATTAGAACACTCCTTAACACCATACACAAAAATAAACTCAGAATGGATTAGAGACCTAAATGTAAGACCGGACACTATAAAACTCTTAGAAGAAAACAGGAAGAACACTCTGACATAAGTCACAGCAAGTTCTTTTTTGGTCCACCTCCTAGAGAAATGGAAATAAAAACAAAAATAAATGAATGGGACCTAATGAAACTTAAAAGCTTTTGCAAAGCAAAGGAAACTACAAACAAGACAAAAAGACAACCCTCAGAATGGGAGAAAATATTTGCAAACAAATCAATGGACAAAGGATTAATCTCCAAAATATATAAACAGCTCATGCAGTTCAATATCAAAAAATCACACAATCCAATCCAAAAATGGGCAGACGACCTATATAGATGTTTCTCCAAAGAAGACATACAGATGGCCAAGAAGCACATGAAAAGCTGCTCAACATCACTAATTATTAGAGAAATGCAAATCAAAACTACAATGAGGTATCACCTCATACCAGTTAGAATGGGCATCATCAGAAAATCTACAAACAACAAATGCTGGAGAGGGTGTCGAGAAAACGGAACCCTCTTGCACTGTCGGTGGGAATGTAAATTGATACAGCCGTTATGGAGAACAGTATGGAGGTTCCTTAAAAAACTAAAAATAGAATCACCATATGGCCCAGCAATCCCGCTACTGGGCATATACCTAGAGCAAACCATAATTCAGAAAGACACATTCACCCCAATGTTCATTGCAGCACGGTTTACAATAGCCAGGAGATGGAAGCAACCTAAGTGCCCATCAACAGACGAATGGATAAAGAATATGTGGTACATATATACAATGGAATATTACTCAGCCAATAAAAGAATAAAATTGGGTCATTTGTAGAGACATTGATTCATCTAGAGACTGTCATACAGAGTGAAGTGAGTTAGCAAGAGAAAATGAAATACCATATATTAACGCACATATGTGGAACCTAGAAAAATGGTACAGATGAACCAGTTTGCAGGGCAGAAATTGAGCCACAGATGTAGAGAACAAATATATGGTCACCAAGGGGGGAAAGCGGCAGGGGGCGGTGGTGGTGCTGTGATGAATTGGGAGATTGGGATTGACATTTATACACTAATATGTATAAAATGGATAAATAATAAGAACCTGCTATATAAAAAAATAAAATAAAATTCAAAAAATAAAAAAAGAAAGTAATTTTGAATATATAATTTGTAGCCAAACAATTTTTATTTAAATGAAAGGGTTAAATGAAGATATTAATAATGAAACTCTCAAAAGTCTATAACAGAAAAACTTGCTTAGAAAGCTCTCCTGAATTGATTTGGCTAAGAGAGAAATAGATTCATAAGGTCCATATGAGGTAACTGTGAAATAGAGGTGATAATTTTGTAAATGATAATGTTGCCTTTAAAATCAGAGGAAAACACAGTGCATCCATGTAATTACCCAACAAAAACATCTCAGATCGGTGTTACCCAATAAAAAAATAATGTTAAGGGACTTCCCTGGCAGTCCAGTGGTTAAGACTTCACCTTCCAATATAGGTGGTGTGGGTTCGATCCCTGGTTGGGGAGCTAAGTAAGATCCCACATGCCTCGCAACCAAAAAACCAAAACATAATAAAAAACAGAAGCAATACTGTAACAAATTCAATAAAGACTTTAAAAAGTGGTCTACATCAAAAAAATAAAATAAAATAATGTAAACCACAAATGTGAGCTAACCTAGGAATTTCAAGTTTTCTAGTAGCCATATTTAATATAGTAAAAAGAAACAGGTAAATCTAATTTTAATAATATATCCAAAATATTATATATATCCAATGTTATATATATTGAAAATGTTATCACTGTAAGATGTAATGAATATAAACAATTATTAATGTGATATTTTACATTTCTGGTTTTTACAAAGTCTTTGAAATCCAGAGTATATTTTACACTTAAATCTCGATTTGGACTAACTGCTTTTCAAGTACTCAATACTTGTCGCGTGTATTTAGGGGCTACCCTTATTGGTAGAGACCAGTTCTAGATGATACCAACATGGCAGATGGTCAGCCTGACAGTGTCCAATATCCCACAGCAAATTACTGTGTGCTGATGGGCTTCGATGAATGTCTAACAGGTCTGGTAGAAAGAAATGCCAACTATACAGAAAGTTGCTCAGTTTATACAAGAATATATTTTGAGTGGTTATTCCTGGCTATGATCACAATGCATTGATGTTTACTTTTGAGCTGCAATTTTTTTGGGTAAAAACGTATTTAATAAAAATGTTACATTAAAGTCAGCATAGAATTATGAAACAATTTAAGAGGATATTTTTATTATTTACAGCTGTGATTTTCTTGATCCATTAATCCTTATCCCTTAACTCATTATGCACATGATGTGTTGAATGCATAATTAATAGACCAGATATGCATCTAGTAGAAAAATAATAGCTTTAATTTTAAGCTGTCATCACCCTAAAAGAGAAACTGCCTTCATGAATCCTGATGAGTCATCATTCTCTGAAACTAAGCACCATATTTTTTTTTTCCAGAATGATTCTCATTCTCACCTAACACACTAAAATCCTCACACACATCTGCAAAAATTCAAAGAATAAACTGCTTTGGGACTCCAAAAAGACACTTTACTCAGGCTACTAATGCTGTTTTTGCCTTTTTCGTGTCACTCATGCCTCACAGGCAGCTTTTAGCACCTGCCATTGAATGTCAGGAGTGAAAACCTAAGAAAAAAACAACGACTAAGTAACTATGATAGTGAATGACTGTATGAGTACACAGGGGAGTTGGTCTAATTAGCACAAAGGGATACAGGGCCTAAGATTGATCTCCTACCATTCTCAGAAACAAAGACATGTTACAAGTGTGACACAAAAAGGATGAAAGGCAGTATTATAAAGTGTACCTCTTTCTTCTTACTGACCTGGCCTTTATTTTTCCCAAAATTCTCCTGGACATGCCTTCCTCAGGTCCTTTACTGCAAAGGACCTGCAGTTCTCTGAACATCCTTCCCTGTTCTCAATGCTGCAGCTTCTACACTTCATCACATACCTCCTCTTTAGAATTCAGCTTAGCCATCTCCTCTGGCCCTAAAGCGAGTGCAATTCTCTCCCCTACGCATCCCTGCTTTGACACTTACCACACTGTAATCTAACTGTGGGTTTGCTAGTCTATCTCCTCTGACTCAGTTATTCTTATAGCCCAGCATCTTCAGAGTTTGCACTTTAAATATATTCACATAAGAAGCAATACTTCTTAAACATTCAAAGCATCCCAATACCTTTCTTTTGCCCAAAAAAGCATGAGTTTTGACTTCAAGGTGTATTATGATCCTTTATAAAAGGTAATTGTCACTATTAAGTTCTTCAGTTGACAAGGCTCTGTCACACAATTGCTGCGTCTCAAAAAAAGTGAATTCTTTTGAAGATGAGGTGCATAGACCTGCATATATTAACATTTAGTTCTATTTGCAACCTTCATTTTTAATGACATTACTTACAGGAGAACTCACATTTAGTTACCTTTAGACTCTACATCTCACATTAAAAGTTGTATGTGAAAAGGTTATCATTGATAATTGTGGCTTGAATTGTTGCATTTCTATGCATTCAGTCACTTTGTTGTTCCTGTTGTTGTTATACTGGTTACTGACACAATTATCTAGGTCAGACCACCGATTTTTCTATGTGGAACTATGTGTGCTGGTTCTTGGCTTTTTATTTGATGCTGTTTGAATCCTGAAGAAAACAATAGCTTTCTCCTCACTGCATCCTTCCCTCAGGGATCTGTGTTGATTACCAGTAACTATAATCTCGTTCAAAAGAAAAAAATACAAGGAATGGGCAAGAATTGGTGTGAACGGTTATTATGGCCTATCATTTAGTCTCAGCATGTGGGATTTAAGCATATTTTCCCCTCTTCAGATGACTTTAACAGTCCTCACATGTGCTGACAGATATGCTGGTAGCCTCTTTGTGCAAACTGTATGTAATTATACTGAGGGACACCTAAGGGACTGGGGAGAACAAGGGGAAAAAATATATATAAAAGGGAGATAAATACTAAATCAGTTTAGGGAGTCTCAGAGCTGGTCATGGTAACCAGGCTAAGAACTAACTCTCCATCTAGTGGCTGACACCCTGATATCTACTCTTCTGTCCTCCATCTTTTCTCCTAAGGCATGGTGCCTTTACTTTATTTAATTACAAGATGGCAAGAACATCTGGCTAATGTTGCCTCTTCTCATGAGTCAGGGGCCATTCTATATAACTGGAATATACACTAGGCTAGATCTCCAGCTTTCTTCAAGCTGCACTTACCAGCTAATTATGTGTTATGCTGGGACTTTTTCCCCCTACATATTAAAAAATAATAATATTTCAAATAGGGCTTCCCTGGTGGCACAGTGGTTGGGAGTCCGCCTGCCGATGCAGGGGACACGGGTTCGTGCCCCGGTCCGGAAGGATCCCCTATGCCACGGAGCGGCTGGGCCCGTGAGCCATGGCCGCTGAGCCTGCGCGTCCGGAGCCTGTGCTCCGCAACAGGAGAGGCCACAACGGTGAGAGACCAGTGTACCGCAAAAAAAAAAAATAATAATAATAATATTTCAAATAGAATGCTTATGGTGTGTGAATTATCTTAAATGTCTTAACACAGATTATCTTAGTAAATGGACAATGCAATTTTGCATGTCTAAAAATGTTGCCAATACACTGTCTCTTTTCCACATCACTGCCATTAATATCATGCTAAGTATATCAATATAAAACACTTAGTGACGATGCTCTCAAATGCATCAGGAAACTGGAGTCTTCAAATCAAGACAAGATAGGATCAGAAAGATGAAAGCTTGAAAAAATGATCAATTTTAGCTTTCACCTGTGTTTTTCAGAAAGAATAGAATCTGTTAGTAATTAAATTGTTGAATTGCCATAATCAATCAAATAAAATTGATTTTCAACTGAGACATAAATAAAATTATTCTGAAATGAAAATTTAAAGTAGTTTAACTGCATGTGAAATTCACTTTCTCAAGCACAGTACAGTCTCTGTAGATATTCTTGTTAAAGATACAACAAAAGTATCAATGACTTATTTTGACACATTTTAAGTGTACATTAAGTGAAGTACTACTACATAAGTACAATCAAAGTACATAGAAGTAAAAACAATTTACCAAGATTTTCTGAATACTATCTTCTACACCTACTCTTCTGTAACTTACATTTTCACTTAAAACCATAGTTAAAGAATTTCACACACCCATTTTTTACTAATAATCCTTATCTATTACATATGAACCAAGGTACCTGTTTTAAAAATCTCCATGAACCAATGTAAAAGAAGATGCTGTATCTCTTTCATATCAACATATCTGTAACATGGATTTTTTTTCAAACCTTACCCTCAACGAAATGATAAAGGCAACACAATATGCAAAGAGAATTTTTTTAAATGAACACTTACAGAATGTTTAAGTATATGCCAGTTGTTCTCAGCACAAACATAAAACATCTGATTTAGGTATTACTATTATTATCTCTCATTTTATAAATCATAAAACAAGGCACAGAGAGGCTAAATATTGTGCCCAAGGTCACACAGCAAGCAAACAAGGAAGGAATGTTGATTTTCTAAGACACTGCCAGTATTTTATTTCTTGACGTGTATAGTAGTGACGTGGGTATTTGTTTTATTTCTATTATTTTAAAAGGGTATGTATATATTTCATACACTCCTGTCTTTGTATTATAGTTTTCACAATATAAACTAAAATATTTAGAAATACACATAGAAATGTGCTTGGAAAACTGCTATTTCAAATTTTCACACTAAAAAAAAAATGCTCATTCTCTGGGACACAGAGCTTCAATTTCTAGGAATATATTGTCAGCATATTGTAGGAAAAGTTAGATTTTAAAAATAGAGAAAACAACAATGTCAAAAAATTCAGATCCGAACCTAGCATCTTATGGACAAATATTGGGCAGTTGCACCTGAGAGTTCAGTCAGGCGAGCAGCCGTGAAGACAGGTGTGTGAGACCTGAGGCTGCTCAAAACACTCCTGATGGCAAAATATGAGAGCTGTCTTCTTTGTTTAGGATCAGGGGCTTCTGCCTTTTTAAACCCTGAGAAGAATGTGGGGAACTCCACCTAGCATAGACTTGGCTTGTTCATCTAACACTGCAGGTAGTCTTTGTCTAATCGTGGCATTTTTCCATTTTCAGATTTTTGAGTTATATATAATCTCTCGCTCTCTCTGTCTCCCCCTCCTCTATATTTTATAAAGAAAGCCCAATACTTTGGGTAGAGTATTCCTAACATGGAGAGTTACAATATTAAAAGACAATGTGCTCAGAAAATTTTACTCATACTTTGAAACAAACAGAAAAATAACAATAGGTATATTCACAAATTCTTACAAATTCCTCAGAAACTACAGGGAAGTCAGGTCCTCACCCCTATATATTTAGCAACAACATTTTCCTGATTGTCAAAGTAAAGTACTGTTCAGTGCAGGAGATATAGCAATTAGTATCCAGGATTCAAGATTTCCCATCTGATATCATAGCAGATTTCCAAATTATATGTACTGAATGACCAAATGGGTTTGGAGGGTATATCAAAATAAATAAATAAATAGAAATACATATCAAATATCCAGAGAACCTGTCTGTCATATTTGTTTGGAAATGTCAGTCTACTCTCAAATCATAGAAAGATCACAGATTGATACTAAAAAATGGCAAAAATATTTTAAGATGCTCTGACATACCCAAAATACAACCCTGTAGTTTGAAGGCATTGATGTCAAAGCGGGTATCTGGTAGGATTAAATGGAGTATTTGATAAATAAAAACTCTGCAAACAATAAGTAACAACAAAGTACACCGTGACTAATAAAGTCAATCTAATTGTAGCTCAGACTTCAGAGAATGCATTATTTTCCCAGTTTGATTTCTCGATGACCATTTTTCAGAACTCTCCTTAACATGATTAGAAGTAAACCAGGTCAAGAAAACTGCAAATAATCAACTCATCCCCAGATTCAGAAAACAGACCAGATAGAGTTCTACGTGAGTGAACAGACCAGCTCTGAGACTGGAAGCACAACCTGGCAGCACAGCGTCAGGCAGAATGGGATCCGCTGAACCACCACACGTCTCTACTGCTCCCCAGGGCTGTGCTCCAGGGACAACCCGAAAGCAGTATCAGAAAGGAGTCACACATTGACATTTCATCGTAACCTCAGCATCTGTTTAGCAGCCTGAACTCCTACTAGATAAACGTCATGTAAAACTGAACTACACTTAAAAAGTTCCAGGTAATCATAAAATTAAAAATTACTTAATATGAAAAATTTAAAAAACGATTCTCTAGTACACCTATTTCATACATCAAGTCTTGGGTTGAAGGTTTCTTAAGCATATGCAACAATAATCTTTCCTTGTCAAAAAACTTAACTTGTTTCAAAATCACCTTTGTATTTAAAAAAAAATTTTTTTTTTTTCCAACATCACTGCACATGGAGTCAGTGTAGAAAACAGAGAATATTTATTCTGGGAAGTGTGAAAATGAATATGTGATCATGATGAATACAACCCACATGGAGGAAAAAATGATCACCTTTTTCATTAATTAATAAAATCTCAACATACCACAGTTTAAGGGACATTTAATGGAGTCACACAGGACTTTCCAAGGTGACCACAACTGTCAATCAAGTGCTGTTAGAAGCTCAAACTCCAATCTCACTCTTTCTGCCAAAGAGATGGGGCTATAAAACCCACTCATGATGCAGAACATAGCATTTTACAGGAGGAGCTGAATTGAGGGCACAGACACATAACTCAAATTATTCAGATCAGAGAAAATAGACCACCACTGAGCCACACAAAAGGAGATAACAATCATTTAAGGGTGATAAGTAGCTAGCAGTAGGAATCTTTCAGTATGCACCAAAGGGGGGAAAAAAAACCACTTTTAAGTCAGACAATACCCTTGGTTATTTATTTACAATAAGTGTTTAAAAAACCACCGATGTGATATAGACCAATTTCTCTACAATTAGAATGAAAAGATCCAATAAATCTGAGTGTGTGAAGCAAAAAAAAAAAAAAAAAAAAAAAAAAGTAGGTTAAAGGAAGAAAACAGCATATAGATTGAATGAGAATATAGACAATTTTCTTTACCATATCTGGCTTTTTCATCAATTTGTAATGGGGAGAAATTTGACGTTATCTCAACACCAATATATGACACATATATAGCATATATTATTATAAATTATATGTAATATGTATTAAGTCCTATTTATCTTAAGTAGATCGCACAGTTCATTATATAATAGTATGTTATATAGAATGTTGTAAAAACATAACTCTATGGATATGATCAGAAAATAACTTTATTTTGCTTCTTTAGATTTGCACGTTGGGGCTGTTTTTCTTTTGTTCCTGTGTGAAAATTAACTCAGGCTATGTAATTCTCTGGTCAGTCTTATAAAATAGAAAATCTCATAGTCACTGAAAATAATGAACACAATCTCAATGCAGTAATTAAATATGTTCAGTTCTAAGCAATTCCATCTTGGGTTATTAAAAGACCTTCCCCCATCACCAGGACTCTGTAACCTGTAGGGTCCTTAATGCAGTAAATTGCATTCCAATTTCAGCTGGTCAATTAATACTTCATCAGCCCCTATAAATTTGATGGCACCTCATTTTCTCTAAGTTGAGTCAGTTTCACCTCTCCCTGGGAATTCATTGAAAAGAACTCAGTACAATTTCACAATTTTTGCATGTGGTCTATACCTGGTCCATGTAAAACACATCCTTTTCCGAAACAAATTCTAAACTGCAGGTCAATACCAGTGTAGTTACTGGGGGTCACAAATTAAGCTCTCAGTGTTTCCACTAAACAAGTCTTACTAGGTTTGAGGTGAGGAAGGCATCCCAACATCCTATCCTCCTATTTTCTTAAGTCTGATAAAGTGTGTCTTTAAATGTAGATAGATAGATAGATAGATAGTATATAGATAGATAGATAGATAGATGTCATGGATGGATGGAGAGATAAATAGATAGATGTAAAATATAGACAGCCTTCTCCTTGTAGAACAGGGGTGAGACAGAGCTGACTCACTATGGTATCTTCTGGATGTCCCCTCCAGCCCCATTTCCAAAACCATTCATCAATCATTCTGTGAGGCACACGAATGCCACCAGCCAGATGGCATCAACAATCAGGATAAGTTGTACTTATTACCCTCAGATATCCCTCTACAAACAAAGACTAGCCTCAATTATTCAAACTGAACTGAAATGTTAAAGCCTACCAGCTGACCAGTACACCATATTGGAGGCAGTCAACAGACATCAATCCCCAAGAGATATGAATATCCCTGAGGGCACCAACAATTGTAAACAGTACTTTATTTCCGGAGATATTATGTGCACTCCTAAAACTAAATCTTGTATGGAAGCCAGTCATTATCTTCACTTTTTCCTTAAAACATGGTGGCTTGCACTCTAGGAGTGACCATAGAAATATCACCAATAGGTCACATAGGCCTCAGATGGCTGTGGAGGTGTCTCAAAAATAAGGCTGACCTGGCCTACTGAGAGAAGATTCCCAAAGGTATAACTTATCCATATATACTATAATTTATGTTTACCCTGCGGGCACTTATCCATACAATGGAAATCCTCCAGTTAGAAAGGACATTACTATATTTGTCCCTGATTTTATCTGACTTGATGAATTACATCACCTTGACTTTGAAAGGTCATCAGACCATCCTCAATTCACTGGTCAGGATGGTAATGGTGATAGAATTGCCCTAGACTTCCTCCTAGCTGATCAAGGTAGAGTCTGTGCAACTCTCTAATACTTCCTATTGTGCCTGGATTAGTATCTCAGGCCAAGTGGAAATGTCAATTACACAAACTTAAGGAGAAAGCTACCTGTATTTCTAAGGTAGACCACAACAGGATTTGTTCAGTTGGATCTGGAACCCTGAGGGGACAGAGGGATAGTTGAGGTCAATCCTGAAAGTTGGCCTCATCCTAATATTTGAGATCATGTTGCCAGTAGTCTTAAAGAAATGTTGTTTGAGATGAACTGAACAGATGTGGTTTCAGCTTCTGTTGGTCGTATTTATCAGAGTGGTTGACATAGTACTGTACTTAAGAGACAATTCTTCAGAAGTTAATATAGAGACAATTCTCCATGAATCTCTTACATGTCTGCATATCTTTGATGCAGAGGTACTAATTAACCTTTGTTCTGGAACAAAAAGTAGTCATGCTTACTGTCCAGGAAAATAAGCATAATCTCTTTTTAGGCAGAGGTCAGGCATGCTTACTAGCCATTATGAAAGACTTGAGCTCTCTAAGTTCAGATTCTTCTTCTTTAGTATGTGTACAAGCATCCAACTGGGCACATCAGCAATATCCCCATGGGACTTGTCAGGTAAAGAGAGCTGGTGCAATGCTGCAAATGCTCATGCTTCCTTGCTGTGCTGTAAGTAATAAATGCCTTTATCTCTGACCCAGAAGGTTCATGTCTTTTTCCTGGATCCATGAAACTGTGGTAGACTAACTTGTTAGTTTACGGGTAAACTCTTCACAGTAGTTCGCCAATGTTGAAGGCTATTTTTAGTATTACAAAGTAATATTTTGAGTATACTAAGATTTGTAAAATGTATATTAATTTTACTAAATTTTAGTTTCTTAAATAACTATAAACTCAGTTTTCCCATTATATAGAAAACTACAAAGCCTATGAAAAATATTGTAGTCATTTTCCAAGTTTCCACCATTTTTAACTCAGAAATTCAAGTTGATTCAGAAAACCTGAATCTCTAAATATTAATATTTCAAAGAGCTAGAAAAACCCTTGAGTTAGGCTGCTTTGAGACTTCATTGGAGAAAGAAAGCCAGCTAGCCAAGGTCGTGAAGGGTGTCTGTGACTTTGCTAACATAGATAATGGTGTGAGATTAATCTAGCTGGGAGGACATCGCGAACAAAGTTATGGAAACAAAAATCTGTAAAGGAAAAAATGAGACATTTTTTCCCAGAAAAGATAAGAAACTTAGTTGGAGTTAGCAAAAGAAAATAAAACAGTGAGAATCAATTGTTTTGTATGGCATAAACTTTAGTATCCAGTGACAATTATGAGCTCAAAATTTTGGGGCAATTTTCTTGGTTGTATTTATTGAATTCTCTTATTTCTCCAGGACTAAGGTTACTCAGATTCACACTCAAAATGCATTTCTTTTCCCACAGGTGTTTGTCAGCATAGATCCAGGGACATTTAGCTTCCAATGAATCTGAAAGCATTTCATTAATACAGAACACTTGAGTTAACAATTTGCATTCTGCCAAAGATTTTCACCTCACAGTGACAGCGCTATTTCTTCTGAGTAATTCCAAACACTAACCAGGGAGAACAAACAAAGGCTTTTGAATCTCTTGATGTTTTTACATAAAAGCTACACATTATTTCCATTCTGGTTCAGCAATCCCAACAATTTTTGAAAGAATCTACAGGCTTCATTTTGATGCTGACTTGTAGAAGCCATAGTGCTAAACTGAAGACGCAGTGTATTCCCCTGGGCCAGAACAGGGCAGATGGATCACTCCTCACTGTTGCTGGTCATTAATGGTGAGCAGCTGTCTCCCCAGAAAAGTGAGACAGTGCATGAGTCATCAAACTCATTTTAATGTATTTCTGCAAACAGTGACTCAACCACTTCATTTTAATGGGCTCGGCTAAATATTTTCCTCCTTCCATTATACACCACAGCTTTAGTAATAAAAATGATTGATTCCTAAATACATATAAGTTTCTCCTTTACATACTTTTCTCCTTTAATATATAATTATATATATAATTAAATACATACTTTTCTCCTTTAATACATAATTCTACTGTACATATAGGAATCTGTACCCGTTCCATGGTGGATTTGGAGGCAAACCAGCAATGCTGGCTTCCCCTAAATGTTCTTCTTTATTAACTAAAACTAGAGTTCCTAAAATATCCATATTGTATATTTATTCCATCAGTGTAAGACATTTGTCCTCAAGCCTCTTTCTCAAATGCAAATTCTCTTTATAGCAACAGTGAACCACTGCAGTTATTAATGAGTTCTTTTGACAGATTTATTCTATCAGGAACAGGGCAAGTGAGTTTTGACATTGGTAGTAACGGCAAGTTTCACAGTGTAAGAGAGTGGTTTATCATGTCTGGCTCTTCACCATGATTTCTTGGAAGCTTTTTAAAAATAAGAGTTTTCAGACTTCATTTCCAGAGACTCCAATTTAGTAAATCTGGGGGTGGGGGCGCTCCAGAATGTACTTTTAAGATTGGGTGATGGTGAGGCGGATAGTCTAGTTAGTAGACCAATGTCTGTGAAAAACTGATAGGACCTCACCTACTAAAGATAACATAGGTATCATCTGAGACACTGTGAATCCAGGTGTGTTTGTGTGCATACACGTGTGCATGTACGTACATGTATGTGTGTACTGTGGTGGTGGGAGGATGGGGTAGCCCAGTAAACTGTATCCTCCACATCAGCAGAAACCATGTGAAGGACACTACTGCCAGTGCCTAAGAGAAGGTCTGCTGCCTAGTAAGTGCACAACACTTTTTTAAAATTTTTATTTGGGTGTAATTGATTTACAAGGTTGTGTTAGTTTCAGATGTACAGCAAAGTGAATCTGTTAATACAAATGCATATATCCACTCTTTTTAAGATTCTTTTCCCATATAGACCATTACAGAGTATTGAGCAGAGTTCCCTGTGCTATACAGCAGGTTCTTATTAGTTACCTATTTTATATATAGTAGTGTGTATGTGTCAGTCCCAATCTTCCAATTTATCCCTCCCCACCCCTTACCTCCCAGTAACCATAAGTTTATTTTCTACATCTGTAACTCTATTTTGGTTTTTTAGATAAGTTCATGTGTAGCCTTTTTTTTAGATTCCACAATATCATAAGCAATATCGTATGATATTTGTCTTTGTCCGACTTACTTCACTCAGTATGAGAATCTCTAGGTCCATCCATGTTGCTGCAAATGGCATTACCTTGTTCTTTTTTATGGCTGAGTAACATTCCATTGTATATATGGACCACATATTCTTTATCCATTACTCACTAATTATTAGAGAAATGTAAATCAAAACTACAATGAGGTATCCCGTCACACCAGTCAGAATGGCCATCAGCAAAAAATCTACAAACAATAAATGCTGCAGGGAGTGTGGAGAAGAAGGAACCCTCTGTTGGTGGGAATGCAAACTGGTACGGCGACTACGGAGAACAGTATGGAGGTTCCTTAAAAAACTGAAAATAGAGCTACCATCTGATCCAGCAATCCCTCTCCTGGGCATATATCTGGAGAAAACCATAAGTTGAAAAGATACATGCACCCCAGTGTTCACTGCAGCACTATTCACAATAGCCAGGACACGGAAGTAACCTAAATGTCCACAATACTTTTTGAATAGATGGATATGTAATGACAAGTGTATGAGGGAGAAAATGAGAGAGGGAAGACAAGACAAAGGAAAAACAACCTAATATTAACTATGGCCTGCTCATATTTTTTTTTTCCTAATGGGCTAAAAAAAATGCCATAACAACAGAGCTTAACAATGGTCCTAAATATATTAAGATTTCTCCTTTCCTTGTGGCTACAAGAAATGCGTACTGAACAAAATTGGCCCCAGTTGAATGAATGAATGAATGAGAAAATGGGATGGAAAAGTAATGATGCAAAATTCTGTAGCTTCAGAATCTGCCTAAGGTCTCCCCAGTCTATTTAAATTATCAAATTATTTTACTTCTCAAACCAGATATTTGCCATGTATGCCCCAAGAAGTTGATAAATGAATAAGCCATCAGAAAGAGAAAAGCTGTTGAAAGGAAAATAGAAAGGAATGGAGTTTCAGAGCAGTTCTGAGATTTGGGGTCAGACATTAAAAATCTTTGTGATTCTGTTTTTCAATCTGCCAATTCATTAATGCAGCATGAAAAATAATGTGGCATTTTGTAATATGCATTACATGCGATAAAAAGGAATAACAGCATACTAAAGATGAAAGTAATATTCTCAGTTTGCTCCTCGCAGCTAGGACATTATTTCTTTATGGGTATTTTTTTTTTCACTCTGACAATTCTGGTCAATGAAAGTAGTTGGATTAGATTAATCTCTTAACTATTTAAATGGTTGAAGAAAGGTTGAGCTTGATTTCCATTTGGTAAGCTTCCCATGGCCCTAGGGCCTTCAAGCAGCTACATTCTCTTCTGGTTGCTAACAGGGTAGATTTGGGAACACACAGTAGTATGTACAGATACAGATATGTACAGTATAGTATGTACAGTATATTATATACACATATACGTAGGTATATATGTGTATATGGAGAAAAAAAGAGAGAGAATTATTAGGATACAATAGATTTCAGGAAAAAATGAGTGAGGAGACAATAAAACTTTTAAATTATGTTCTTGAAAAGTAATGCAGCTTTTCTCAAACACTAAATATGTCTCTTGCATGGGGGATTACATATTTCAGAAGTGCTTCACTACGTACTGATGGGGTCCAGGATATAGTCTTGGAGATTACCTGGTGATTACAAGTTATCTATTCTGGAGTTGAGGGAGACGCTTGTAAGGCTAGCATGTTAGACGAGTGTTCTCTTCACAGCCATTAAAGTTGGTATATTTGGACGGTTAGTTTCCAATATGCTAAAAATTGTCATTTAGTCAGTGTTGTGTTCAGTCTCAACAGTCCTGCCAAGTAGGTATCATGGTGACCCTTTCAATTTGGACTTAGACACACAGAGGTTCAGAAAACTTACCCAAGTTCACATGAATAACAAAATAAAATTTGACTCACTATGGCTTATTGAAACTAGGACCACAAAAGGAAGAAAAGATTAGCCAGGAGGAAAACAGAAATCTATCAGTTAATAGGGGGGAAGGTGGTTATTGAGCAAGTTTGAGATGAAGGAAAACAGCAGATGTGGATTGGATTTTATTCAGTGGAAAATGATCATAGAAATAAGAGCTAAGAAAACTTGCCTCAAGCTTCTTTCCAGAGCTCTGAGGTAAAATTATTTTCTTTGCTGACACAGATAGATGACTGGTCTGTCTCCAAGGCTAAAAGGGTTTCGCCTTTGTAGTCCAGTCAGCAATGCACGCCCTTCTTTCAGGACAAGTTACATACACACAGCTTACTGGTGGTGAGAAGCTGTTGTGCATCTCTCCTCTGAGCTCACTCAGGGGAGCTGCCTGGAAGGTGCATCCAAACCCAGGTCTCACCTAGTCCTCTAGGCGAGGATGCTGAGCTTTGTGGAGTCACTGAAACGTTCTCAGAATTGAGCACTACCCTGCTCTGCTTCACAGGAGAAACCTATGGTGTGATGAAGTTGGCAGAATGGACCGCTTGTCTTGAATTCTGAACCCTTGACATTGTTACAGAACTTAGAAATGCCTATGGAGATTCAAATCTGCTCAGAAACCATGGCCTGCTTTCAGAAGTATGGGCTATGTTCTGAGGAGAGAGACTTTTATCTTTACTTGAAAGTCCCTAAGGACGTTCCTGTCATGGGGGCAGACCTAACAGCCTCACCTTGAGCACGTGTGGGAAAACCAGAGCGTGAAGAACTCCTGGAGCAATGGCTCACTTAGGGATATTTTTGGTCCTGCATCGGTGGATGATCTGAATGACTTCCTTTTTTTTCAACTGGTTTCTTCCTAGCCCTTTACCTTGAACCTTCTATGCAAAAATTCTGGTTGACTCTTGTCTAGTCACTGTATTTATCTTGAAAAGTTGACACTTTCCTCCCTGACTCTGCCTTACTACTCTAATTTAGATGAAAGAAAAGAATTATGAGAACGAAAACTAACTGCTATTGAACATAATATGTGATAGGAACTGCTCTATGGACTTTACATGTACTAACTTATTTACCCTTTACAAGTGTTTAAGATAGATTCTATTACGTTGTCCACTTTGCGCATGCTAAAACCGAGACACAAAGGAAGTTAAATAACTTTCTCAAGGTCACAGTTCAAATAAGCAGCAGAGCCAAGATCCTAACAGTACAAAGAAATATATAATCCAGTGAATGAGTTGCTAGCATTCAGAGCTGGGAAAGAAAATTCATATGTGAGTATAATCAGAAAAGCTTCTCTGAGAAATTTCAATTTCTGCTAGATCTTAAACTGGCAAAAAGGAATGGGGATGTCATGAAAAAGAAAGAACCTAAATAAAGAGATGAAAGGTGTATTAAGACTAGCACATAGGAGTCAGTAAGGATTGAGATGTAAATGTTTGTTTGAATATTAGTTAGAAGCAGGGTAATAAAATAACAAAATAACAAAAGTTACTGATCATTAGCTCAAAATTTTAGACAGGAATGGGTAAGCTACATAAATCCATTCAGGGGCTTTAGTGGAGTGACACGACAAAAACCCTAGTTAATGAAGAATAATCTGACAGCTGTGGAAAGAAAAAGTTAGAAGAGAAAAAACCTTCATTCATAAGTGGATGACAGGACTTGAAAGAGTATAGCTACAAGAAAAATGCAAAGGATTAAATTCCTGAGACATTACTCTAAAAGAACAGATGGAATCCAGAAATGTTAAATAGTGAGTGAAGAGTAAAGTTAAGATGCTTCCACTATTTTAAATTTGGTAAACAGGAAAAGTAAAGTACTGTTTGCAAGAGAAAAGCTTGAAAATTATGGTTAACATATAGGTTAGAAAATCATTAATTTGCTTTTGGTATCACATGCCTTTAAAGTCCTGTACGATCGATTTTATCTATGAACCATTTTTTATAGAATATAGGAACAAAGAAACATTAATTATAAGACTATGGCTGTAAAGTCAACTTGTCCACTAGTAATGTAATTGTTTATTTAACATCCAGTCATTGAACACTTACTGTATGTCGGATGCTAGATTACTTGCTGAGCATACGCTATTGAACAAGGTCCCAACTGACTCTGCCTTCAGGGGTAGGATAGATGTTGAGTGAATTAGGATGACAAAAGAGGAAGTATTTGGTATTATGGGGTCATTGGAGTTAAGCTGATACTGCCATGAGGAATTATATTTAAATGAGTGTTACAAGAAGAGAAAATTTGAAGACTGTCTGGATTGGGGAGTTGAGAAAAAGGGAGGAGTTGATGACATCTCTCCACTGTCAAGGTTAAGATGGATCCATTTGAAAAGACACTCAGGAAAACCAGGTTTGAACAGGAAGCACAATGGTGAGTTATAAGAAAGCAGTCTTTCTCAGTACTGTCTGTTCAAAGTAGAAAAATATTATATAAATAGATGCATTATATTGTACGTTACTTTAAACTTTGGGTAAAAATTACATATTGTGAAGAAATGTGTTAAAATTTTTTCAAATTAATTCAAACTTTTAAAAGACTGAGATGGCAATATTGTACATACAAAAGAAGCTTGTGAAAAAAAAAGAAGCTGCTCATGGACTCAGAGAGAGCCTGATTCAAATCTTACATCTGACAAAGTCATAATTCTCTGAGTCTTAGCTTCAACACTGAGGAAAATTAGAAGCTAATCATTCTATTTTGCTAGGATTCTTAGGATATTTGGTGCAGCAATAATACAAATACAACATAAAAGCAGTATTTTTTTATCTCTATGTGCATGAAATAATTCAGCTGATCTCAATATTGAGTAAGGTGAGAATTACACCAGTGAAAATCTGAACCTAACAGGAAACTGTGTTCTTATAATACAAGGATATGTTCAACTATTTTCTTTTTGTATCACACACAGACAAAAGAAAAACTCCATAGAGAGTATAATGATAGCATATACACAGTAGGCAATTAATTAATACATATTGGTTGGATTTCTGTAATAGGTGAAATTTATAGACTACATTGTTAAAATAATTGAGAAGAGGGAAACCCTCTGTAGAGAGCAAGATGAGTTGTAAAACATCCAGTTTACGTTGACAGAGATATTTGGAGATAGAATTTTAGTTTGGGATATTAGCATAAGCAAAGGAAAACTAGAGCTTTAACTGGGATTGTAGGACAAATGAAGGGGTAAAGACAGTGGAGAATGCTCCAAGTGGAGTGAAAGATATGAAAATATTATCCAATCAATCTCTAAAGGCCTTCTTTTTAAAACATAATTTATATGAGATGATAGACGTTCACTAAACTTACTGTGGTAACCATTCCATGGTGTATATGTCAAATCATTATGCTGTACACCTTAACTTATACAGTATTGTATGTCAATTATATCTCAATAAAACTGGAACAAAACATAAAATAACTTTTAAAAATTAAAAAAATAAAACATATAATTTAAAAATTGGGATACATCATATTTAAAAATTGACTTTAGTTTAAATTACATCAAGTCTGATAGCATTTTTCTCCAGAAAAGTTAATTCTACTGAAATGGTCAGTGCTTCACTATACATATCTTATGAGAATATTTTTTCTGCCTTTATTCACCTTCACAGAAAAAATATTATCAAGATTTCATTATTAAAATTTAACAAGGAATTAAAAACCTGAGCACATAAGAATGTAATAGTATGTATTTTCTTTCAAGTAGTTTCATTAATATTTCTTTTTAGCTAATTAAAAAGCTGACTGTTCAAAATGATATCAAACTGTTGAAATGTTTTTGGAAGCTTTATTGGCCATATTCATAGCCCCTGTGATCTCAGAGTCTGTATCATATCAAAAGGATAGATGTCCAGAACTTTAATTAGATTCTTTGAGGAAAACTTATATTTCTAGCAATGATAAATGGTTGTACATATAGTTTTGAAGGTGTTCCACATGGGCAACTTTTCTACAAGGAGAATATCTAATTACGTAAGTATATAGCAAAACTTCAGAAAAGTTTTCCATACTCCAGCTTAATTAGAGCTAAAGATAACCAGTTTCATGAAACCTGTAGTTTGTAATATATTCTGCATACTGATGTCATTACATTGTATAGCTGCAATGAAACCAAGACGTGTATTAATCCCCATCACACACATTCTGGCTCAGTCTTTCTGCTAAGCTGTGACCTTTGAGACTACTCAAAATTCAGAATTTAAAAGACTTAGTTATTTGAAAGAAGTTATAGATTTGGCATTGTTCCCTAGGGTAGATGGATGACAGACAGTTTAATAAGTATTTTTAAAATGATTTATAAGGTAAGTTGAAGAATTTCTATTTTAACATCAGTTTAGAGGATTTTTTAAAATTACGTCACCTTATCCTCCTTTTCTATAACTCATCCTTACCCCATTCCAAAAAGTATCTATTTGTACCATGCATTGGACTGAAGGCATCAGGACAAATGCATTCCTTATGGCTCCTACTGTTGAGAACTCACAATTTGGAAAGGTAGTCCATAAGCCATGCTCTCAGTTAATACTGCTGTTCTATAAAAATCAGTCAAGGTGTTTCATTACTAAAAATATATTATGATAGTCTTTTCACAGTTAGCAGGAAATTAAGTTGATTGGCCAAATTTAAGTAGCCCTCTGACACACTTTTCTTAAACCTTGGGCATATGTCAATAGTTACCTGTTAGCAAGAGCTAGAAGATAATTTAATGAATGAACTGCAAAAACCTATTAATGTCACAATTCCTGGCCTGTGGTTTGCATTCATTAAATATGTGTTAAATGAATAAATGGGAAAAGTTTAAAAGAATCATGTTTAGCTGCACTATTTTTTTTTTAATTTTTCAGTGAGACCACATGCTTCTGGTACATTCCACAAATATTAATTCAATAAAGAAATCTGTTCAATAAATACATTCCTAGCCCAGTGTTCAGCACTGGGCGTTTGGCAAACCATGGCCTCATGAAGTTTATAGTCTAGTGCACCACTTCTCAAATTTTAATATGTGTATGAATCACTGGGTCATCGTTAAAAAGTGTATTGATTCTGTAGGTCTGAGATCAAACCAAATATTCTGCGGTTCTAACAAGATTCCAGGTGATGACAGTGATGCTATATAGATGGACCACACATTAAATAGAAGGGGTCTAGTAGATGATACTGACACTAATCATATAACTAAACAAAATGTAAAATTACAGTTATGACAACATGCTTCAAAGGAAACATGTAACAGGAAATTTGTCCTGACAGGGTAAAACAGGGAAGTCATTCCTAAGGAAGTAAAAACTGAGTTGCCACCTGAAAGGTAGGAGAAGTTATCTCAGAAAAAGGCAAAGGAAAGAGGATCCATGGAGAGAAGAGAGAGACAGAGAGAAGTCAGGCTTTCCTGGCAACAGTACAATCACAAATACTCTCAAATGCATCCATACACACTCAAATATAGAGGATGGTCAAATTAGTCACTTTGTCACCTGATAACTTCTCAGGGCATAATCTCAAGATTGATGGTTCAATGCGGAATTACATAATGCTTTACATGTCTAGACTTCAATCCATTTTAAATGAATATTTGCCTTCTGAACTAAATATTGTGTCTGGATTCTCAATCCACTTATCAGCACAGACTCTGTGCTGTGAAGTTGTTAAGAAACAGAGTATTGAGTAATGGAATATGTGTGAATAGAGGAGATTTAAATCTAGGTTTTTCAAGTGCTGACTTGATCAAATTCTGGGCAAAAACAGAGCATAATTTCGCACATATGGCAGAATAAGCTCTCTGTAACATTGTACTTCATTCACACCCCCTGTCTGCATGAAACTGGATTTTCTAAAACCATCTTTACAAAAGCAGAATATAAAAATAAATTGCTATAAAATTTAAAATATATAATCAATACCAACTATCACAATGATATAAAAATACATGTTATGCCTGTCAAATTTAACTTCATATCATGCTATTTGGTAATAAGGTTTACTAATCTAAAATATGGTTTCCTAAAGTTTCTTATATATTTGACTGCATATTTTATGTAGCAAAACTGTCTGAAATTCATAGAATGGAGTTAATAATATTAACACCACAGGTTTATGAAACAAGGGTTTTTACTTTTAGATCCATCAACCAGTTATAGGATATATCTCTTCTCTAAATCTAGTGTGCTTTGATTTCTCACCAGGAAGAAAACTTTATCAGAGATGTAAAGTCAAATAGATGCTCGTCTAAACTCAAAATCTCACCCCTTCCCCCATGGAATCTCTGTAGTCTACTGAAATATGAAAGTAACATGTGACAGTAAAGGTATATCAAAATCTGAAATTTTCACATTTAGCCCAACATCATTCCAACAGTAAAATACCTATTTTTGCTTATGGAAATGTTTCAGTGTTTCTTGTCTTGTTGCCTTATCGATCACCTCACCAACAACTAGTAGAGACTGGGAGAGCTGCTTGTCAAGAAAGGAGAGAACTGAGACAAAAATGTGAGAAATATGAGAGAGAAAGAGCAAGGGAATTGGTGGAAAGAAGCAACCAGGGAGCCAGAGTGGAGATACAAAGAGGAGAACAAATGTCAAAAGAGGAAAAAATTACAACTGGAGAAATTAAGCCCTCAAACCCATGGGCAATTTAGGGGTAGACTTGCCCGTGGTAACATGTAGACAGATGTCAGCGGCTGACTCATGAGGAGTTTAGTTCTTTCTCAGTCTTGGGAAGATGAGACGGTTCATTGGTCCAGTCAGTACAAGGAGAAAAAACTCTGTTCCACCCAATAACTCAGGCCACAAACCCCTTCTGTTTGGTGGCTCCAACAGGCTCTCAGTCTTTGTGGTCACCTGCATCCAGCCAATCAATGAAAAAGAGAGTGGAAGTCACCACTGGAGGTTTTCTTGCACGTGGCCTGGAAATGACACACATTATTTTGTTCATGTGACATTGGTCAAACCTAACTTCAAGGGAAGAGGGGAAATGTAGTCTAGCTGTGGGCTTGGGAAGAAGAAAGAGTAGATTTTAGTAAACAGCTAGTGGTTTACTCCAGGTTAAAATGAATTACAGAGGTCAACTCCAGGTTAAAATGAATTACAGGGCTTCCCGGTGGCGTAGTGGTTGGGAGTCCGCCTGCCGATGCAGGGGACGCGGGTTCGTGACCCGGTCCGGGAAGATCCCACGTGCTGCAGAGCGGCTGGGCCCACGGGCCGTGGCCTCTGGGCCTGCACGTCCGGAGCCTGTGCTCCGCGGCGGGAGAGGCCACGGCAGTGGGAGGCCCGCGTACCACACACACACAAAAAAATTAATTACAGAGGTCATAAGCATGGCATTAGTGAGTAGTTCCAGGTGACACCACATGATTATGCCAGATAGATAGACAGAGATGATGTATAAGCTATTCCTTTCTAAAAATTGGGGACCCTATTTAGTATGGCATAATCTATTCCAGTTTATTGTATCAGCTTTAAAATAAAGCTATTTAAACATAATTAAGAAGAGATATTTTGGATCTCCCATATAAACAGCTTGTCTTTAAGAAGACAAGGAAGACTTTAAGAAGACAAGGAAGACTTTAAGAAGACAAGGAAGTCTTCTTGACTGAATGCTACCCTATTGTTTCGTTTCTTTCTCACACTTTTGATTTTTTTTCAAAGATTTGGTAATAAACAGTACTAGCTTCTTTAATTGCAAAAGGAGAGCCAGCTATAGATAATCTTATTTGATGACCCAAAGATTTGGTTACAGCCTTTGAGCTATCAGGGCATTGAGCGATGGAGCCTATTTTCACCCATTTGCTTTGCAGGAATTGTGTTAACAGAGGATTTTGATGTACCTTTGCTGGATGTGAGGGAGTCACATTAAAGTTTCAACTGACATACTCAGGCACTTAAATGTCAGGAAGCACAGATGCATCTGGAGCTTTTAAACCTGATCTGCACTGCCAATGTGCCAACAGTATATTCTGCCAATATTAAAAATGCCTCTGACTGAGTATTAAGGGACTCAGTTCGGTCTGTTGTTTTATTGATGAGACAAGGATAAATTGGGAGAAGATGCTACAATATGAAAACTGGACCTAGAGAAATTCTGAGAAACTTACTCCTTTGAGTTAAGGGTAGACTATGTATCCTACCCACATGAAGCTGGCTGACATGCAGAAGCCCATAACAACTCCTGGTGAAAGACTTCTCAAAAGAATTGTTTGTGAGCATGTATCAAAGTTTTAGTTCAAGCTTATGATTAAAGGAAATGCTCCTGAGAAAAGCTAATTCAAAGATTTCCTCTTGGCAGAGAAATGTTATAGAAAAAAATGTTGGCTAGGTACTCATTTTCAGACTTGATAACACAAAATGATTTCTGATTAGGATTATTAGCATAGTCACAAAGCTGGCTAAAGACTGATGTCTTTTAAAGTGAGCTGGGTGTGTGAATCTCACTTCCCAGAAAGCACGTGATTCCAATAATGTCAAATGTTGCTCAAGCGCTTTACCAGGAATGCTAGGCTTTCCAGGTAGGACTCTCAAGCTCATCAAAAGTTCTTGCCTAGACAATTTCTCTCAGACTTGGGGGAATGTTCTCATTCCCTGTAAGTCAAGCTAATAGTGATCCCTCTTTACGCTACCTCAGGTTGTCCACAGATACAGAATGGCCACACTGAGCCCAGTGACATATGATCCTGCTATTTCTGTTAGGATCCCAATAAGTCATGACAATGTGATGAGAAGGCTTAAACTAAAGTCAAAGTGCAGAACAATCAAACACTCTCCATGGAGAATCATCCCTGAGCACATCTTAGTAGGCCTGTTAACTAGAATAGTGAAGAAGTCGGGGCTGTGTTAAAACCCTGACATTATCACCAAACTATAAACCCAGCTCATAACCAACACCGAATCGTAGATGGGGCTCAGTGGGAAACAAAACCTTTTTAAAAGCCAAATTATTTCAGGACACTACTTTAAGAAGACAAGGAAGTGTCAAATGCATTTGTCTTTTCACCAAGGTGGTTAAAGTACATGAGTGATAAGCATTCACTAATTCAACAGATCTATATGGACCACAGGTGGTGAGATAGAGGAATGAGTCAGGTCGGCAAGGCCTTTGCCCTCAGGAGTGGAATACAGTATTCCACTGTATTTCTCAGTGTGGAATATGGATGGTGAGAAGCAAAGACAATGCCATGTGGGAAATGGTCCCTCATTTGGGGGAGTTAGGGAGCTGTGATCCTTAACATCGGTAACCAGACTAGTTTACAGTAGAATTTCTCAACCTCAGCACTACCAACATTGTGGAAGGTCAGGGAGGACAACCTGTGCCCTGTTGGATGCTCAGCAGCATCCCTGGCCTCTATCCATTAGTTACTAGTAGCACCTCCCAGCTGTGACAACAAAAAACATCTACAGACATTACTAAATGCCCCCTGGGGGGCAAAATCGCTTCTACTTGAAAGCCACTGCTTTCAAGGCTTATTATGGAAGGCTTCTCGGGGCACAAAGCATTTAAGTTAAAACCTGAGTGTTCTAGGCAGAGAGAACTACATGCAAACAGCCAGGGAAGGTAAGACAGAGTGAACCGTGCGATAAAGGTACATGCTTTGTCATGCCGGCTATTAAAGCATGAGAGGAGAAAGGGTGAAAGCTGGAGATGAAACACCTGCAAAAGCCAGGTCAAGAATGCCTGTGTAAGTCACATTAGGAATTTAAACTGTATGCTAATGGTGGCAATAAATTATGGAAAGGATTTTTAACAGTATGCTAGTAACACAAGCAGATTGTGTTGAATCTGCTCATTGTGCTGAATTCAGGGCTTTGAACGAATTGCAGGCAAATGAGACTATAGGTATTGAATCTTAATAAGGGAATTGAGGTGGTAAATAAATATGAAATAATGATGGTCCAGGACAGGGAAGGAGACACATAGATACATTTGAGCAAAATTCTACAGTAGAATTGATAGGATTTGAATTTTATTAATACGGTATATGAGGAAAAGGAAGAGACAAGATGACAAAGTTTTGTCCGACCAATGGGCATATGATGAATGGTGCCATGTGTTGAGGCTAGAGACAGTAGGGGTGTGTGTGTGTGTGTGTGTGTGTGTGTGTGTGTGTGTGCATGTGTGTGTGTATGTTTATACATATATTCTTATAAGAAGATGTGGATTTGTTGATAACAGTTTTGGACACGGTATAATATGAAGTGTCTCTGAGAAATACATATGGATTGGGCAGTAATATATATAGGTGTGGAGTTTTGGAGAAAAATTCGGGCTGAAAAAAATTAGATTTATTCTTCAGTTTTTAAGTTAAAATCTTGGAATTCTAATGTGTTATTCCAGGTCTTTCAAAAGGCAGGTGCTGGGAAGAGATTAAACCCACAAAGTTTTATTGGGGAAAATGAGCGTGTGAGAGAAAACAAAAAGGCAGTTACTTGAGGATGGGAGAGCCGTCAGACTGCCAAGCAAGTCTGATCCCAAGGGAAGAGAGGGAGATAAAGTTGGATGAAAGGAACCCAAGATTCTGTGGAGTCTAAGAAAAATTCAGTAACATTATCAGAGAGAGCTAGAGCCCAAAACAGCCATCAGAGGAATCCCAGTCTCCCAGATATACGAGCTGCCTTGGTATTCGTGCCACACCTGATTACTGTCTGCGAGCAGAGCTGTCAATGGACTTCAGAGCACAGCAGTTGGGGCCTGTGTTAGTTTCCTAAGACTGTGGTAATAAATTACCACAGTCTTGGAGGCTTCAAATAACAAATTGATTGTTTTATAGTTCTGTACACCAGAAGTCCAAAATAAGTATTAACTGCGCCAAAATCGAGGTGTCTCCTGCCCACGGCCCCTCTGGAAGCTCTAGGAGAGAATCTATTCCTTGCCTCTTCCAAGTGCTGACGTCTTGATTTGTGGCTTCATCTCTCCAATCTCTGCCCCAGTGGTCACGTTGCCTCTACCTTCCTCTTATAAGGATTCATGTGATGGCATTTAGGGCTATTATGAGTTGAATTGTGTCCCTCAAAGTTCACATGTTGAAGTACTAACCCCTAGTACCTAGGGATATATATTTGAAAATAGGGTCTTTGCAGAGATAACTGATTTAAAATGAGATAATTAAGGGGATCCCTAATCCAAAATAACTAGTTTCCTTATGAAAAGGGTAAATTTGGACCCAGACACAAAGAGAGGAAAGACAAAGAGAGAAGACGGCTATCTTTAAGCCACGGAGAGAGGCCTGGGACAGATCCTTCCTTCACAGCCCTCAGAAGAGATCACCATGCCAACATCTTGATCTCAGACTTCTAGTCTCCAAAACTGCAAGACAATAAATTTTGGTTGCTTAAGCCACTTCATTACAGCAGTCCTAGCAAAGTTATTTAAGGACCCATCCAGATAAATATCCAGTATAATACACTAAGAGCTGCTTCTCAAAAGATATTCTCTGCTGTTGATGGCATGGCCTTATTACAGAACCCCAGGAGCCTGCATTGTGATTCGCCCACTGGAACTTGTTGCATTTTTATCACCACTGACACCTCCAACACTCTAGAGGGTGCTGGATCTTATGGCTCAGATGGCAGGGCTGACGGCACCATGGCCTGGACCTGCTGCAGAAATCTTTCCTTCTCTGGGCCTTACTCAAAGCTGGTGTCCTTCCATGTCACCTGGAATATAGACTGGAGGAATATTACTTGGTGTGGAACATGTTGCTTCTAGAACCCAAAAAGCCATCTCATGAAAGAGTACATAACAAGCTCACTCTAACAGAGGGGTTTGATGAGACTCCAGGTCAACTCAGACCCTGTGTCCAGAAGTCTTAGAACTGTCTGGTTATTCCTCTTTTTCCACAGTGTACAGGGACCCGATTAAATGGCCACATGTCCCTTTGGGGAAGAATTGGAAAATCACCAGAGTATATATTATATTTTTCGTCTGATGTTGTAGGGTCTTTCCCATCAAGGGTCTCATTCAATGGGTTCCAGTTATGAAAAACTGGCTCAGGTCTGGCAATTGCACAAGAAGTCAGGAGGCTTTGTTAGGGTCATATCCTTCAGTCTCCAGCTCGTTCACTCTTGCATTTTCAGTTGTAGAGATTCAACACCCCTGTCATCTGCCTGTTTATTTTGTCCCTATTAACCATCTCTG
This sequence comes from Phocoena sinus, assembly GCF_008692025.1. NCBI lineage: Eukaryota > Metazoa > Chordata > Mammalia > Artiodactyla > Phocoenidae > Phocoena > Phocoena sinus. Next base: position 8,747,147 of record NC_045776.1, on the reverse strand, counting down.
CAACCCCTGGCAGGTTAAGTACCGTAGGTTGCTGCTCTTACCTTGACAATTTTCATTGTAATTGTGGCCTCCTGGTATCTGGAAATAAAGTGCCACCACCTGGCTTCTGTTGCTGGTGACCCATCATTCCCATGCAGCCCCAGTCTGTGACTCTCTTTTGCCAACATCACTGTTCACTATCAAACTTCTGGGTGCATTCCATGGCCTCAGTGAATAGTGCATCCTCTGGGATCTTCAGACCCTACCTAATACATCCATTTCAGCATGGCCACCTGCCTCAGCCTCTTCATTTCTTGTCTGTCAAGGTACCTTAGGCATTTCCAATAACACTGTCCTATCCCCTGTGGTCTTTGCCCATGTCTTAAATCGTCTGTCCCAAGATAGTGCTCCCAAGCCAATGAAGTCTTGTTCACCAGACTTACCTATCTCAAGGGCCCTCCTCAGGCTCCATCCAGCTCACACAGATGAGACTTTGCAATTCTTCAGGTGTGTAGACTCTTTCCTCCCTTACCAGGTCCAGCATACTCACAGCTGGGTTGTGCTAAGGTCTAACCCTACTTTTCGACCTGGCAGCTAGGAAAAGAGGTGTGAAGGAGGCTTCTGTTGACTTGAGGGGGAGCCTTCTGCAGCCCCTTCATGTGCAGTGCAAGTGCCAACCCTCACTAGGGAAGGTGAAACTCCAGGCATTTGGGGCTGTAGAGGCAACATCCTCAGGGGCATCTATCCAGATGTTCTCATCCTAGTTTTCAGGACTTCAGTATTTTTGCCAGAGACCTGGCGTTCTTAATAACAGACTTATTTTACTTTCTTAATTCAAAGTCTCTGGTGCTATACAGTTCTCATAACTAGGCCTTTAACCTCCCATTTAACTTTGTGCCCCCGCTTCCACTATAGGTGATAAGGACCTATTTATATGCCACCACCAAGGCTCTCTGGCTCTCATGCTTAGCCATTAAGCACTTATTAACAAGTCTCCGTCTTTCATCATTCTGCATGATATCAGTACAACTTAGCAGTCACCAGCCAATTGCACTGTCTTGTAAGCATCGTTCCCCCATATTTTCCAAAATGTCTGCAGCACCGTACTTGCTGCAGACTTCCTCTATACCAGGACATCACCTCCAGTGATAGTTAGCATGTGAGCTGCTATCTTGTGCCAGAAACCATGTGCCCCACCTAGCAACAAAGACAGTGTCCTATTTGCCTATCAGGTGGTGGGAGAGTCAATCCCAACCCCTATATTACATCACATTTTCCTAGACCACGCCTAGTCACACTCACAGTAGTCTGGGTCCACTGAGGAGCAGATGTCAAGACAGGGTTAAACATGTGATGATTTTAATAAGGAAAATGTCTTTGTGTGATAAAATAGGGAGGATGCTGGGTAAGACTGGGAGAACTCTGAGGTCATGAGCCATGCCTAAACTTGAGAGAGAGAGAAGTTCAGGTGGAAGCACTCTAGGCTGCTGTGGGATCTAAGGAAGCTTCACCAAAACTCTTAGGGAATCCTGGAGCCACAGGTGACAATCAGAGGACTCTGACGTCCACCAGGGACAGGTCTGCCTTAAGTACACATGTAGCAGGCAGTCACTACTGGGAGCATAGCCCTGTCACTAATGCGAGTACCGAGGTCGGAAGCACAGCAGCTGGGGCCCTTGATCAATTATGCTCCCTGCAGTGAGACACTTGGGAGGCACGTTCTCATTCCTCCACAACCAGGAACATAAACTAATCTGATAAATTATCTGGATAGTAAATCTTCATAAATCCTCTGAGATCCAGAATTCAGTCATTTAATACTGGTCCTACTAACACATACGAAATACTATCTAGCAAAGTCCATATGATGTATCTGATAAACAAATGAGTAAATGATCAGTTTAAAGAACAAATATACAAAAGGGGGATCCATTGTCCTTCTTTTCCTTTTTCACTGCTATAAACCAATAAGGCTCTTATTTCCTATCTCAGCTGGTGAGTGAAGCAAATATTGTCTCTCTATGTCCATCATCACTGCAATCAAGTGTGCCCTGTGTAGGGCTAAAACTGCTGTCATCCTTAAAACCACTGTTAATACATCATCCCACTATTAGGAAATATTTGTGGTCATATTGTTTTCCAATAAATAGAGTCCAAACATCCTGACCTGGCCTTCATAGCCCTCTATCCTGTGCCTTCACAACCCTTTGAGTCTTATCAGCAATTTCCGACCTTTAGTGATTATTATATTCCTTGCTATACTCTTACCACCTTTAACTTTTAGTTTCTAGACTTTGGTTAATGCTGTTTAGTCCCTTGAAATGTAATCTTTCCATCATTTGTTAAAATTGTACTTGATCTAAGAATTCCAACATGAACAATGGTCATGGGAATTCCTCTGATCGCCTCATGATGAAATGATCCTTGGTATTTCTAAACCCACGGACACTTTCAGTTTTCTCTTTATATTTGAAATGCAGCCTTGTATTATAATTTCTTATTTATGAATTTTGTGACACCCTTCTTGATCGCAACCCGTAGTTCACAGCAATGGTCATAGACTTCAACACAATGACTTATGGATATAGGGGCTCAGTAAATATCGGTGACATTAATTACCTAAGAATGAATTTGGTTTCATTTCGGCTATCCAAAATATGTCCTTTGTTGTTTTGTTGCTCTTTAATTTTTTTCCACTCATCCACATTACACCAAAAAGGAAAGAAAAATGAAATTATATCCATTTAATATTGAAAAATTGTATTTTTCTCAAATCTGGCATTCAAGGAAGTAGAATCATTTTATACAAAAGGCATCTCTTTTCTTTCCAGTCAATAATACATGTATTGGAAAGCAAGAGATACAAAGGCAAAAATTCATGTTACTTTGGCATAATTTTTATTCAAGGATAGAATTTCCATTCTCTTACAACATTCTTTTCACTCTCTTCAAACTCTGAACAGTGCATAATAGAAGTATTTTTAAATGAAGCTCTTATGTTTTCCTTTTAAATTAAAACTATGCCATTTTTTTTAAATTGTGCTACTCACAGTATTATGTCAACACTGAAAAACTATAAATACCCTCTGAACCCAGAAGAAAAGAATATACCACATATCTCTCCAGCACAGAAGTCTGTGTTGAACAAGAATAACAATTTTACTTCAAAACAACGGGGTAAAAAGAACGTTTTTTTAAATACAAACATGCCTAGGTTAAAGACAAAAAATCTTAAAAGGAATTAATCTAAAATCCAAGTTCCCTCATAATAAGCCTCCTTGGCAAAGAGAGACTTTATTCTTTTCCTTCTATTCCATCGATAAAAAGCATGCAATTAAAAAAGTCTACAAGATTCCAGCTTTTGATCTGATGCAGTAATTCTCATCCTAAACTACTTCCTAAATAACTCTCCTTTGTTTAAACCGAAAATAAAATTTTCTTGCAGCAGACTTTCTGATTTTCACAATTCTCAGCTTTGAGGACCACAGATAAGTCTCATCATAAGCTGGTTTGAAATGAACGTTAATGTGTTAATGACTGTTATGGGTTGAATCTTGTCCCCCAGATCCATATGTTCAAGTCCTCATCCCCAGAACCTCACAATGTGACCTTGTTTTTAAGTAGGGTAGCTGTGGATGTAATTAGTTAGGCTAAGATGAGGTCATACTGGAGTAGAGTGAGCCCCTAAGCCAAAATGACTGATGTACTCACAAAAAGGGAAATTTGGACACAGACACACACACACACAGAAAAAAACCATATGAAGACTGGTGTTATGATGCCATAAATCAAAGAGTGTCATTGAATACTGGCCAACCAGCAGAAGCTAGGAGTGAGGCATGGAACAGGTCCTTCCCTAAGCCTTCAGAGTAGCATGGCCCTACCCACACTTTGATTTTAAACGTCTAGCCTCCAAATTGTGAGACAATAAATTTCTGTTGTTTAAGCCACTCAGTATGGTGGCTTTGTTACAGAGGCCCTAGGAAACTAATAGTGACCTAATGTGAAGTTATTATTTAAAGTAGTTTTACTATATGAATATAGTCTCAGAAATATGTCAAATTATAAGCAAAATTCCTTTAAAACAGTTAAAAGGACCTCAATATCAAAAAGGTCAAATCAAGCTCTGAGCGAGTTAGCCAACCTATAGTCAGAGTCCAGAATAAGGGGCTTTTGCTGTACTAGTAAAAATGTTAGGATAATTCAGAAAGAGTGCCATTGAAGTGCTAGTATTTTACACCCTCTCTGAAGAAAATCTTACCATTAACTGTGAAGCGGCTCCGAGTACCGACATCAAGTCAACCGATACTTGAGTATTCTTTAGCCTAGGGCCAGCCCTATCATCCAGACTCACCCAATAAAAGTGCAATTTATGTGCATGAACTGACTCATGATAACAGTTCTCTTGTGATCTGATACTGTTTAGTATAAAAAGCAATTACTATCATATGCTCTCCGTGTTTGTCAATTCCCAACTGCATACCTTTTGTATTCACAGAGAGGCGCACTGGATCTCTAATAGGACTTCCCTTTTTCGTTTTCTATCAAGAAAAATATTTCTTCAGTTTTGTTCAAGTCTAATATCTCAACATTCCTGGTATATTGCCACATAAGACAGGAAGGGGGAAAAAAGGCAAACTACAAAACAACCTATTAAAACACCATAAGGCAAATAAATGTGGTGCAGGCAAACACCGTAAACACGCACACATTCATATACTAATTCAAGAGTCTTGGAGTATTTGGAAGACAAAGGGTAAGGAAAAGATACATTCATAATAACTCCTTATGTCTTTAGATCAAGACCATTTTAGTTACTATAAAGATTTTTGATAGCACAACAATGTACCCTGAAAGGTGCTCTTTTATCTGCAATTCTTAGAAAATCAGAAATGTAGTTTTGAACCATTTATTGTCCTTTATACTTTTCTGCATTTTTATTACAACAATCATTATAACACAGTTTCAAAATGTCTAACACATGCAATTAGTCTCAAAGAGAAAGAAGAGTAAATAAGGCAGACAAAACTATTTGAAGAAATAATGGCTGAAAATGTCTAAAATTTGTTGAAAGATATACATTCATAGATTTAAGAATCTCAGTAGCCTCCAAGAAGACTCTATATTAGGAAAGCTGTGCTGAGACATATCATAGAAAAACTGGTGAAAACCAAAGATGCAGAAAAATTCCTGAGAACAATCAACATATTACAAACAAGGGAACAACATTTCTAAAGTGCTGAAACAAAAGCAAGCAGACCCTTCTCTATACCAGCTGCAGTCACAGATTTCCTAATCTGAAAGTTTGAATTAATTTATACAGAAATATATTGATGGAAATGGACTGCGCATATGCCAAAGCCATAGGTTTTCAGGATACTCAGAGACTTATGTTCCCCAGGAGGAGTCTGAAAGTGTATTATCACAGTCCCAAATGTTAATAACCATTCTTTAGAAAGCTTGGAAAAGCATGTATTTTGAATGTACAAGCACGAACTCTATTAGACAATATTATAATAGCATCTCATTTATCTGTTAGCTTTCACCGTGTCCATTTGGATCAGAATATCATTAGACTAATACTTTCAGTGAATGGAAAAGTTTGTAAGATCCTAAGATAGGAGAATTTTAGTGGGGAATCCCAAAGTATCAGGGGAAGAATGTGAGGCCCAGATACGAGAGAATCCTAGTAGAGAAGACTTCAAAAGAAGTAGGTGGCAAAGATGAAATCTGCCTATTCACATTATAAGTAGGGCTCACTGCAGCAATATATTCTTTTGATATATGTTTGCAGCTGCAAAGGTAAGTGAAGTACTATTGAGAGAGAGAGAGAGAGTGAGAGGCCTCATCCCTTTCTAGGTTGGCTGGGGGTAAATGGATTCAAATCTGAACAGACTGGAAGTAGAAGGGAACACAAGAGTCTCACACTGAGACCCAAATTTGTGCTAAAAGAGAAAAGAGCTGCAGAATCTGCTCCCTCCAGTCAACGTTTGGCTGACTTGAAAATAGCAAAGGTTACAGCAATGTTAAATCCATGGTTTTAACAGAGCTATTACACATTGGGGAAAACTTCTATTAAGGCATAAATGATAATAAATATGATAATAAATCTTAAAAATAAGGTAACTGTAATATGTTTCACATGCTCTTTCAATGCAGTTTCCTTCCACCCTCATATAGTTTTATTTTCATTTAGCTGTTCAAATGAAAAAAAAAAAACCCAATTAACCTTTTTTTTTTTTTGCGGTACAAGGGCCTCTCACTATTGTGGCCTCTCCCGTTGCAGAGCACAGGCTCCGGACGCGTAGGCTCAGCGGCCTTGGCTCACGGGCCCAGCCGCTCCGCGGCATGTGGGATCATTCCGGACCGGGGCACGCACCCGTGTCCCCTGCATTGGCAGGCGGACTCTCAACCACTGCGCCACCAGGGAAGCCCCTCAATTAACCTTTTTTGTCTGTTTGTTTAAAGCAGATAACTTTTTCAAAGTGCAAACAGCTGCAGTGAATGTAAATAACAAACATTGGTCCCAAGTACCGCCAGTTTGAACCCCATACTTAAAGGCACAGGAGAAGACCCTTTTCCTTTCATGGACAGCTTTTGCTGGATGAAACATAAGGAACATTTTATCATATAGTCACTAAACATGCACGTCTCCACAGTTGCATATGTTGCTGTAATTTTCACCATCTAGGCCACCTGTAAATGGAAGCATTT